>NW_015632722.1:593702-609212 GCF_001515625.1 Sinocyclocheilus rhinocerous
TTATATATAGATCAGTCTATAGAACTCATTAAAAATCAGTGATGCTGTCTACACTGGATCCGGCGTGACACGACAAATCCCCGACAGTAAACTGCTGCCACGTTCTATTTATGACGTCGTGCTGACACAAATTTCAAATGATTTTCAACGGTCGCTTTGTCGCGTCCAGTGTAGGCGGCATGGTGCGACACGACAACTGTCATGTCCGGTGTAGACACCGTGTAGCGGTTGCCTGTTACATCCTACAGTACATAACATTTCACTTACCACATAAACAGAGCAAGGAGAGATGACTGAGGACGATGGCAAATGATTTGCAGATCCTCAGTACCACTGACAATCATATAATCTTGTCAAATGTGTGGCAAGTACTGCCGCTCCATAGTATAAACAGAGTACATACGATCGGGAATCTCAAAAGTGAAAGTGAAACTAAAAGCGATCGTGCATTCAAAAGCATGATGCCAGTTTCAATGCCACGTATAATAGTGGCTCCCTGATGCTGAAATATATATGTAGTATAATTACCCAATTATATAACTGTGAGGAAAATATTCATCGTCTATCGGCCCAACCGTATTGTATATCTTTATTTTTGACTCCACTTTTTTGAGTCCTCATTCTTCTCAGTATTGCCTCTAAGCAAAAGCAGATACTAACAAATACTAGACTAACTTTCAAGACAACTTATACATGCAACCAAAACATGTCATACAAAAAAATGTGACAAAATACATATGAACACATATAAACTATACATATACAATTCTGTAGAGTTTTATTCTGAAAAGAGTGACCACTAAAATTCATGGGCCTGAGACAACATCTTAATTGTTGGGCCCCCTCTTTTTTAGGCCCAACAAGTACACTACATCTTACATGATGACAGGGCCCAGGACAACACTACAGGTTGCCCCACACAAAAGGCTTTAGCATACTTTCTTTTTTTTCTTTATTTCTTTTCTTGCAGCTCCTTCATTCTTTGCTTTCCATTTCCTCCACTTCTCCTACTCTGATAAGACACCGGGAAACAAGTTGTCACACTGCAATCCTCTCTCTCTCTCTCTCTCTCTCTCACACACACACACACACTCATATACACAAAAACTTTGGACACTCTCTGAACTAATAAACAACAAACATACATACAGTGCATGCAAGTAGACAAATATGAGCCTCTAGACAAACCTATACAGTAGACAGACACACACATACAAGACCAAAATTAGAGAGAAACAGAGAGATAATGCAGTAAAGAGGGCGAGAGAAGGAGGACAATAGCAAAGTGTGTCCTGGGAAAAGTAAGTCAGGTGTCACAAACACAGCTACTTCCTTTTTCCACATGATGTCAATTTCCTCCAAAGTGAGATTCCACGAACAGGCCTTTCATGAACAGCCAGTATTTTAGCCTTGATGCATTTGAAAAACAAAATATGTGTACTTTTTTTCTTTGAAAATTCAATCGCTTCTTTCTAATGAAACCAATTGTGGTCTGGTCTTCCATTTTACTACTAAAAGGAAGGTTGTGAAATTCACCTGATTGAACTGAATTAATGTCAGACAGACCCTAACAGTTACAGACAAGAAACTTTTGCATACAATGTAATTAATTTAGCAAAGTTTATTATCTTTTTCTTATAATCGTCCTGTATGAAAACAACAGGTGATGCGAGAGTACTGAGCTATTCATAAAAGTGCTAAAATGTGTATCGGACTTTAACTTGGTTAGTTTTACCATCTTGCATTTTGGTCAATTTTACCGGACAGCCGCACCCACTTCCTCCCATCGCGCCAGAGGAGAGCAGCCAGGAAGTGACCTTGTACAGAACAGGAAGTGATGAAGCCTATGGCCTAATCTAGTCCTAGATACATTCCATTCTAGGACAAACTCACTGCTATTTGATTTAATTAACCAAACCACATAATGATTTTAAATGACAGTTTCACTGGTTACGAGGAGTTCAACAGAGTTCAACAGCAAGAGCACTCAAGATTCACATCATCAATCCAGTCTTTCCTTTGCTATTTCTCTTTAGATTGCCAAACTGGAGAGGGAGGCACTTGATATATAGTAGTCAACATTTGAAGTGGTTCAAAACCTTTCATCAAAGTTGCCCTAAAACCAAAATGTGTTCTTGTCTTAGGACAACTTTGCTGAACTTTTTTTATCCACTCACGACTACTGTAGTCCTCAGCATACACCAAAATTAAGAAATGAACCAAAGAATCAAAATGACAAAAACAGTATAACAAACTCCCCATGAGAAAAGACCAATACAAGACAATTAGACAGAAAAGCAGCCAATATGCATAGATAAACAGCACATACATCTAGACATAACGTCAGAGACTGAAGCTCTGAAACCACAGCAGCAAACTTCTCATTTTTATGTTTTCATTATCTTGCTCTCCATCTTATTTGAGTTCATTCACACAGCTTTAGGCAGATACAAATTGGTTGCTTAATGCAGACAGCAAAAGCTGAGTAAAGAACGCAATGCATTGCAAAGAAACTTCAGTGCACCTGCTGCCGAATCCTTTGCTCTTCCAACTCATTTAAAGGTTTCAGATCATCTCAGCGCTCACTTTCACCTCTCACAATATGTCTCGACCTTCTTTACCTCTCGGTTGTGTAGACAGAGTAGTCAGCAGACTCCCTAGGGGGAACTAACAGCTTCCACCATCTAAACCAATTTAACCATTCACTGCACTTGAAAATTATTTAGTTAATCTCTGCTGCTAATATATATATATATATATATATATATATATATATATATAGGCCTATATAAACACACACACACACACACACACACACACCAATTAAACAACTGAAAACTAAAACGCATCACTAAACAAAACATTTATTCCCGTTAACACCCGCATCTGTGAGCAAAGGATGTCACTAAACAAGTTAATTTCTCACAGACCATCATATAAAAACCTGCCACTGACATTTGGCACTTAAGTAAAAATACTTTTTATTTCACATCAATTTCGTATTAACAAAAGTAACTGTTAGTAAGTAAAATGCGTAAGCAAGAGTAAATAATTCCTACCTTTATGAATTTCTATCAGTGACAGAGGTGGATCAGGCAGGACAGTGTGAATTGATATGAACGGTAGACAGACACAAGTGTCCGTGCGGCGTTCAGCCGGCCGCAGATGCGCTCGCTCGAGTCGCGCGGTGTCCGGAAGGGCTGAATTCCGCGCGCACTCTGCGCCAGGCGAAGCGCGAGCCGACTCCACCTCCTCTCTGCACAGTTCTACATATTCAAGTTATTTCCGGGAAATTATATTTGTTTGCTAAATGCTTCACACAGTACTGAGTATAGTACTGAATAGTAGTTGCCATTTTCTTAGAAGAAAAAAACCGCGTTGGTAATTGACTGCAGCAAACATATTAATGCGATAAAATATTCAGACATCGTAGGTGTATTGTAAACACTACTATCAGCAAAGAGTATAGAAGACCAAGTTCTTTGCTATCAGGTACCCGCGCTGGTTTGGAAGCCACTTACTACCGGAAAACGTTTCTTGGTCGTTACTGACCCCTGGTGGCTGTTTGGTGATAGTGCAGTTCTGCATGGCTCCAGCGAATGGAGATATTCAGGGTGTTACGCTGAAAAAAACAAAATTTGCGTTTATTGCCTTAACACGACTAGAGTTCAAAATATTACATTAAACTCAAAATATGCTCAGTGAACGGAGGTGCTTAATTTTAAGACACTTGTGTTGTCATTTAAGCGGTTGTTTTCTATTAATTTTCTTTTTTTTGCAAATTCAACTTGTCAAATGTTTAAATAGTGTAAAAGATTTTATTTGTGTGCAGTTTTACAACATTAGATAAAGACTATGTATACAATTAAAAAAATCAAATAATGTTATTATAAGCAATTTTGATGGTAATTTTATATTAGATAACATTTTATCAAGCATATTTGGGGGCTCACAAAAACATGCCTTTATTGCTTAAAAAAAATCATGGGACATGTGGCAAAAGTGCATTTGTGGAATTTGCCTTGTGGACATTACATACAAGCAAATAAAACAGTAATGTCATAGTAAAATATTTTATTATACATAAAAATGCACAAATAACAAAAAACAACAAAATGTGCTTTTTCATCCATTTTAGCCCACATTAAATCAGCTCTCAATCTGAGAGAGAAATAGGCAATGTAGAGTTCTTAGTGTCAATATAAACATTGTCAATATCTTAGTGAATATAAACATTCATCAAAATGCACAAACACACAGACCAGAATACTGCAGCAGGGCAAAGTCACATTCACAGTATGATAACAAAAAGACCACAATGAGCAAATTTACTCATAGGACGTGCAAGATTCGCTGTATCCCAAATCCAATCATGATCCAGTAGCAGCTGATCAACCAGCCCACATAAGCCTAAAATATTGCAAAGAAAAGAGAAAATGAAACTAAATTGCTCTTGAGACTTTGCACTTTTAGAGTGTGATTGTGTGCAATTTGTGTCTCAACACACGCTACAATCAGAGTATAATAGTGTATACAGGTCATCCTGTTTTAAAGCTCTTGTGCGCATATTAGGTCATGTAGCGTGTAATTGCTCTGAGAGCATAAAGTAAAGCTGCCTGCAGTCGCGCCTCCATCAGTAACAGGTTCACATGGACCTGCATAAAAAGAACAACACGTCTTAAACCAGAAATATACAGGCATTTTACTACCCCTAAGTGATAAATCCACTTGTGAAGTTCAGCAAAAAAAGATAGGCTTCATCATAACAGTGCTATCATTGTTATGAAACCTCTACTGAAACTTAATTTTAAATTTTTTACTGTAACATTATCAACAAAGCAAGTTACCAGGCACAAGCCATACTTGGCCATATGATGAAACATTTAAAGGGGTCATATGATGCGATTTCATTTTTTCCTTTCTCTTTAGAGTGTTACAAGCTCTTGGTGCATAAAGAAGATCTGTAAAGTTGCAAAGACTAAAGTCTCAAATCCAAAGAGATATTCTTATGTTCTTTTTAGCAGCATCATATGACCCCTTTAAAAGGAGTTTTTGGTCTGGCATAACTTGTCAAAAAAAGTTTAACTCTGAAGAGAACCACTAGAGGCCACTAAAACATTACTCCAAAATGCAAATTAATTCAACAATTCAGAAAAGGAGAGAGCAAGCATAATTCAATACCACTGCTGAAGCAAATGCAACTTATTAAAATATGAACACACTTGAATCATCAACAAGAAATCTCACACATCTTGTACCTTTTCCGAGTGGCGGAACTGCCTCCAAAAAGAGAAGTACATTCTTGTTGTGGTTTTCTCCGGGTGACAAGCCACTGTCTTAACGTACACTTTTAAACTGCGTTCCAACAGCTGGTTGACATCCCCATAATTATAATCATCATACCTGTGTAGGCGAACATTGACATGCAAGTGCACATTAGATTCGCATTAGAGCAATTTTAGAAATGTAACCACCAAAAGTAATGCATTTTATGTCTACCTTTTCCCTCATAATGTGCAGTCTTTATATATGATTATGGCGAGGACTGTTTTTCCTTCTTATATAAGCATAACCCTAACCTAACCTTTGTTCCATATGGTTGAACGTTCTAAGCTCGTTTCATGACTATGATGCATGCATGACTGACCTGATGCCGTAGATGCAGTGAATGTAGTTCCAGATGGCTTTGCGGAGTGTGGAGGTGTCCACATGTGAGTGCATGGCCATGGTGTGATACGTGAGCGCACACACCACCTGAAATTTCTCATCCAGAAGCTGTGCCATCTCTCCATACAGCCTGTTCATAAGAGAGAAACCGTGATCTTCCCACGAATAGTCCTGAAAGCACAAAATCATATGTAGAGATCATGATATAACCAGTGCTGTTATTGTTATACCATCAGCAGGTTCCAGCAAACTCTCAGTCCTTTCTCTTTCAAAGCGAGTAACCATCTCTTCTTGTGTAAACTCTTCACCTTGCTGCTGAACCATCATCATCTTCTCCATCAAAAGCTTAACCTCGTTCACAGCCTCAGACCACTGCGCACAGACACACACATATAACACATTAAAGAGATTTACCTGGGCAAAACAAACTAAATATTCTCTTTTACTTGTGATCAATACATCAGTCACAATTCGATACCTTTTGCTGATTTCTGCTCTTGTCTCGGGCAGAACAGGACTCTGTGGGTGAACCCGACTGATCTCCTGACTGCTCGGGCTCTGGGAGAATACCACAACCCCAAACAAATGAGGCTAGAGAGTGGGCATGGCTCATCAAAACAATAGCCTGAATCAGTTCTGCCAGGGACCACCGAGCCTCTGCACCTGGACAAACTAACTCCTGTGAATATGTAAGATTTGTTTTTTGTTTTTTTAAAAGAAGTTTTTAAAAGCTTTTTAATTCATAAATGAGTAGTAATACAATACAAGTGTTGACTGCACAATATAAAACAATTTTTTTCAATAATGAGTTGTATTTATCTTTCTGTTATAAACTTGAATGAATCTATAGTGCTTAAGTTTCATTTTTGTGTTTGTGTTATAGTATTCAGAGTTTTAGAAAGATGGTGTGAAAACTCAATATTGAAAAAAATCTAAACGGATTTGTTAATGGATATCTGTAAAATGCGCTGCAGAACAATCACTCAGAGCATTAACTTATAAAGCATAAAACTGAGATAAACTCACAACAGGGAAGATGGCACAAGCAGACAACAAAGGACAACTCAAATAAAACAACAGCAATAACAGTAGACATAGACAAATGAATTGTACAAATCACTGAATTTTTCTTTATTTTTTTGTACGTGCAGCTTTACTACATTTACTTTAGTGAATCGATTCAAAGATCAAATAAATGATTCAAATCAATAATTCACAGATGTATTCTAACTCGTATCTTAATTTTTGAAACAAAACAGTTAAATGCTGCAGGTGTCTATGCTCATACTTGTATAAATTAGTATTTTCTAGATGTACTAGTTGGTGATTGCAGCTATCTAGTATTTAATGTTAAAAAGTAAAAAAATAAATAATTCAGTTTAAGGATGTCACCCTAATACAGATGTTTATGTTATAGATAAATGCTCTAATTGTAGAATTTATTTTCTGATATTAAATTTATAAAGATACTGTATGTCCAATGTAGCTAGCTTCTTTTTGTTAGCAACTTGTAGTGGAGCTATATACCTTTTTAAAAGGATGATCACTGATGATAACTGTTCATAACACTGATGATCTGTGTTTTTTACCTGTATATGTTCCTGGGTGATGATCCAGGGTCTGTGTGCAAGCAGTTTGTTGAGCGTCTGCAGGTGCTGTATTTTGGGTGGTGCACAGTGAAGTCCTCTAAGCCAGGACTCATCTCCGCCAGCAAGCAGAAAAGCAGAGCTGTGATGCTGCACTAGGTACGAGCACTGGTGACGTGCAGACGCCTGCACAGACACAGAAAATTACTGTTGTGTATATTATAAACATATACTTATTTGTGTATATTTAAAACTTGCAATCTAAATGTCCCAAACGGAAATATATGTCTCTTCCCTTACCAATATGATAATAAAATGTCTCCATGACAGAGGCAGAGGACCATCCAGCTGGAGCAAAGCATTCTGTGTTCGCAGGAAGCAGGTCAGGTAGGTGGGATGTAGCCCCATCATCATGTTGATATGGTCTACACGTCCTTCTGACAACAGAGCCTCTGACATCACCTCCTGTGCTGCCCCTTCTTCTAGAATCTGAAACAAACATATGCAGAGAACTCATTTTTGTTCTGTAAACACTGACAACAATACTAGATCTATCATCTAAAGATGCACTTTTACTGCTGCTCAGCACAAATTTATGGGCAAATTCAGTCATTTCAATAGGAATCTGCACGTTCGGGCATTTCAAATGAGGGCGAAAAAGTTCCCCGCACAGATTTCGCTCATGTTTAAGATGCTCATGTGAATTTGTCATGCTGACTAACAGTAAGCTGCTTGATTTGAAAGTGACTTCTGTGTGAGCAGTGTTTCAAACATCACTACATTATTGACTATTGCCAGTGAAATTTTGCATAAAATGTGGCTGCACCTTAAAGCAGGGATTCCCAAATTTTTCTGTCAGCCAAGTTTTGACCTAAAATATTTACTTTAAGTACCTCCTTAAGTACTTTAAATAATTTAACAACACATTTGCACATTCACAGTAGTCTTATGTCAGTTAACAGTCACATGACATGCAGGAAAACAAATACAATATTTATTTTTTTATTTCAAACGTTTTTATTTATCACAGTTTTAGTATATCATTAATTATTAGCTTTTCATCAACCTACAACGCCCCTGCATTCATTGAATGTGAAGACAAATACCACAAACATGCATCAAAACAACACACACACACCTCTTCAATTTGGATAAAGGCACTGGGCCCAGAGGGCAACGCCTGGGGCAGGTCAACTCCTGCTTCCTCCTGAGAAAAAGAAAGGGTGACAATAGACAGCAATAAAGATATAGAAAATATAAAGCCCTCTGTTGTTCAGTTAAACAGTTTGGATATGAACCCTATCAGATTGAAAAATATGAACCCTATCAGATTGATATTATAGGTGCATTATCATATAGCTGGCACCAAGCTATCATATATTTCATACGTTTTATTTTAAGCTATACTTCTCGCCTCTAACTATTCACCCCAAATTCTGTTAGCAACTCATTTATCGGTTGTCGTTGTCCGACGGTTGACCGAAGGAAACGGCTCTTGGTTCAGTGAGTCGGTGAGTTGTTAACGCGAAACGGTCTGGAGTTTGGACCGATTCAGTCCGATTCGTAAATTAAAAATTAATCAAGTTTGGTGAACGGGTTTAACAGATTCCCACAATAGAACAATTGAGAACCTAAATGAACATCCCTGGCTCAAATGGACCTTTATCAAGACTTTAAACTTGATCCGTGAAGCGTAACGTTATACAAACAGACTAGACGCAGGCTCACCGACACAGACATAAGAGTGACTCGGTCAGACCGGATAAATGAACTCACCTTCATCTGACGAATATAAGTGTTCAGAAGTCACAGTTTTAGCACAATAATGATGATGAAAAGTCTCGGAGGGTCTGTGCTCTATGACTTCATTGCGCCTGTAAGAGGCTTCTGAAAAGCAGGAAACGGCACCGGGAGGAGGCGTGGCGTTCGTGAACACACAACGCCGGATTCTTGCATCACCTCTCCGGCGCAGCATGACGCAACCCGCCGGTAACGGAGATCAGAGCTCCCGGCTCCAGCTGTAAACAGGTTTACTGTGTTGACATCATGTATGACCTGCCATTTTGGTACTGCTGTATAAACCAAAGTGTAAGCGATCATCTTGACATATCAGAGGGCCTGATTCTTTTAAAACAACGTCTTGACGCTTTCATAGTTGATGAAATGAAAGTATGTTAGATCATTTTGGAAATATTATATTTATTCCTAAATCCATTTCAGACAATTTTTTAATTTTAGGCAGAAGTTCATTAAAGCGATTATTACAAGTGTGATCATAATGATTACAATATAGAGACATTTTGGCATCTGTGCATGTCAATTCAAGTTGGCGTCATCTGGGGTCCTCGCTGGGGTCAGCATCATCTCTTCAAAGGCGTTGTTGGATCATCTGAAGTCTTTCAATGAGGCTGGATCCACGCTGGAGCAGGCGTAATTTATACCTCGAGATGGGCATCCTCGTGGGGGTAGGAACAGAAAGGCAGATAGAAAAGAATTAGCATAGCTGCTGTTCATAACGTTTCAAGCAAAAAATATGTTTGTGACTTTTATCTGATCTATGGGAACAAGGGTGAGATTGAGATTCATTATGCGAATGCTTGGCTGAAGAGATAATCTAGATTTAAACAGAGAGAGTGTGTTTGAGCCCCCGACATTATCAGGAAGACTATATTCCAGAGTTTAGGAGCCAGATGGGAAAATTATCTCCCTCCTTTAGTGGAATTAGATATCTTAGGTACTACTAAAAGTCCAGAGTTTCGTGACCTTAAAGAGCGTGATGGATTATACTCCGTAGCTTAGCAATGTTTCTGAGGTGGAAGAAGGCTGTTTTTGTAACATATGAAATATGATTTTCGAAAGATAAGTTGCTGTCTAATATAACACTCAAGTCTTTAACTGCAGATGATGACATAACAATACATCCTTCTAGTTGCCAATTGTATTCCAAGAGATTCTGTGTGCAGGTTTTTGGTCCAATGAGTAATACCTTACTCTTGTCTGAATTTAATAGAAGAAAATTACTGGTCATCCATTGTTTTTATATCTTTAACACATTCTGTCAACTTGGATAGTTTAGAAATGTACAGTATCTGGTCTTGTTGAAATATATAACTGAGTATCATCGGCATAGCAGTGGAAACTAATTCCATGTTTTCTTATAATGTTGCCAAGTGGCAGCATGTATATTGAAAATAACAGAAGGCCTAACACGGATCCTTGCAGCACCCCATAATTTACTGATGTTAACTTGGATTTTTCACCATTTAAGTAGACAAAATGGTAACGGTCTGCTAAGTACGATCTAAAGCACCGTAATGCCTGTCCCTGAATACCAGTGTAATTTTGTAGTCTGCCTAAGAGTATGTCATGGTCTATAGTGTCGACACTAAGATCGAGTAAAACTAGTATTGAGACACATCCTTGGTCAAAAGCTAGAAGTAAGTAATTTGTAATTTTAACGAGCACAGTTTCTGTGCTATAATGAGGCCTGAATCCTGACTGAAAATTTTCATAGATGTCATTTTTTTGCAGGAAGGAGTACAACTGAGTGGACACAACTTCTTCTAATATTTTAGACATAAACGGAAGATTTGAAATGGGTCTGTAATTTGCCAATTTATTTCGAACTACTAAACTGTGATGGAATGTTCAGTTCAGGTGATTTCTGTTTATTTGTTAGTCTAGCGACTGGATTGTTTTGGTTATTTTCTATGAGTTTGTGGAAATACTCGGCCCTGGCTGCTTTTAGTGTCTTTTTGTAGTGGGATATGCTTTCTTTCCATGCAATTTTAAAGACCTCTATATGGGGTGGTTTCCATTTGCGCTCTAGTTTACGAGTATCTCTCCTTAGAGCCTGAGTATTACTGTTGTACCATGGTGCAGTATTTTTCTCTCTAACCCTTTTTAATCTGACGGGTGCGACAGTATCTAATGTATTAGAGAAGATTGTGCCCATGCTGCTAGTTATTTCATCTAGTTCATTTGTGTTTATGGGAATACTGAGCGGCTGAGACAGATCAGGCAGGTTATTTGTGAATCTATCTTTAAAGTGGTCAAACTGGAACATGGTTGCTGGTCAGTGAATTAATGCCTGGCTCAAACCAGCTAGGAACCATAATAGACCAATTTGCTTAGCCTCAGAAACCATGAACAAAACTAAGTAAGTTTGAAAAACACAGCCTCAACTATATTAAATAAGGGTTATGGGTTTACCATTGAACATAAAAATTACAACTGTGTTGTATCCAACATAAAAATTGGGTCTTAAAGAAAAAAGATAAGTGGGAATGGGATCTAGTAAACATGTTGTTGGTTTAGATGTAATGATTAGTTTATTTAGTTCTTCTTGTCCTATAGTTGTAAAGCACTGTAATTGTTCTTTAGGGGCAGTAACAGAGGCTGGATCATAAAACGAAGTCAAAGGTTGTACATTTAGAATTGTATTTCTAATAGTTTCGATTTTCTCGGTGAAGAAATTCATAAAGTCATTTTTCCATTTGCGCTCTAGTTTACGAGTATCTCTCCTTAGAGCCTGGGTCAAACTGGAACATGGTTGCTGGTCAGTGAATTAATGCCTGGCTCAAACCAGCTAGGAACCATAATAGACCAATTTGCTTAGCCTCAGAAACCATGAACAAAACTAAGTAAGTTTGAAAAACACAGCCTCAACTATATTAAATAAGGGTTATGGGTTTACCATTGAACATAAAAATTACAACTGTGTTGTATCCAACATAAAAATTGGGTCTTAAAGAAAAAAGATATTGAAGTGTAATAGAGAAGACTCTATAGTTGATGAGAGAAAGCCTCATTCACTTCATCTACAACCTTTCATTACTGCTGAATGCTGATGTTATATAACTACAGCTGCTATACAGGTACACATACCCTTATGCTTACACTACATCCCTCTGTACCTGGGGCTCCTTTAATAATTATACTAAACATTTATTCTTGTGTAACCTTGCATTGAAGTGAAATCAAGCCTAAAGCACAGCTGTTCAACACAAAAACAAGGACACAACAAACAAAGACACAGACACAAAATGGGATTTTATTGAATCAACACAAGCGGTATGTTTAGCACTTGCAGAGTCAGTGAAAGTTTGTCTGTGAGTTACGTGTGTGTGTGTGTGTTGTGTCTGCTTTTGTGTGTGCTTCATGGAGTGTTTTATTTGAGAAAATGATCAAACATTCACACATTTATTTCAAGTCCAGTCTTATATTAAATTACCATTATATATATATTCCATATAAAATAATATTTTCGGGGCAAAATCTGGAAGAATGTGTTTGAGAAAGGTAGAATGAAGAAAAGCGAAGACAGAATGAAAACTTCACTGGATTTAATGTACACACCACCTCCCCACATGGAAGACATTATTGTCCAGGTTGCATGTGAAGATCATCTCAGACCATATGGGTAGATTTTTACTCAACGCACACAGTGTTTTGTTAGGGGGGATGGCTGTTTGAAAATCAACACCTTCGGTTTTTATGGTGACCATAATTCGGAGCAAGCATGGTCAGGTAAACCATGGTCACCATCGCAATCAGTGCTCCATCCCAGTGTCCCATAGACAATAGTAATGAAGGCAGAGTAGCAGAAAGAAATGGAGTGGAGGAGAGGAACTTGAGCATTAGGGTCAGAGGTCACAGGAGGTGTTTTTTACAAGAAAAGAAAGGGATGGCAGTGTGAGAATTAGATGTTGGTGCCTTCTCAAACAATCTTGTTCTCCAGGGCAGCGATCCTTTTCGTCACAGCTTCCAGTGATGCTGTTGTCAAGGAAATAATGCAATAGTAGCATCCTAACCAGCTCTAAACATTTCTGATGCCTCATACATTCTGATGCTTTATACATTTTTGTCTATACCTACACATTTTTCTTTTAGACATGCATCAATACTAAAATTCTGGTCATTTTGATAAACTGATAATGATTTTCATTTTTATGGATGATAACCAGTAAATGACCAATATTTTATATACTATATTTTTGATTACTTATACAAATAGGTGAAAACGAACATGCATTATTAGATTTACAATATTGGCAGATATATATCCATTAAACCCAATAAAAATCAGCTTTTAACCAATATGGTTCAAATGTGTTTTATCTCAAAACCTTCTTAAAAAGGCACATCTCACCTCTCAGCATTCTGTAAGTCAATATTGATATTGAGCACAATAGGAATTTGTGTAGAGTAAATGTTTAACCCGAACACAGGAAAGGATATATTTCTTTGTTAATGCCTGTAGTGCCTCCTCCACTTTTTTCTGGAACTTGACAATGGAATTACATTCACAGGGATCTTCCTCTGCAAGTAACAGGACAGCAAAAACAAACTCAGTTGATGAAATGCTAGTTTGAAGGTCATATTCATTGTGTGTGTGTGTGTGTGTGCGTGTGATTTCATTTACCTTGACAAACATTGATTTGCAGCTTCTTGGCAATTTGGTTCATGGTTTTGAAGTCAGCTGTGTAGAAGTAATGGTCAGCGACAGGTTCAGAGGCAATTTCTCTCAGCTCATCCTCAACAGCATTGCCAACACCCACAGCATACATCTTAAAGCCTAAAGCACAGACACAGCACACTGTAAAACACTCAGAACTCATACACATTGCTCTGTGCATTGCATTTCTGTGTGTGTGTGTGTGTGTGTATGTGTGTGTGTGTGTGTGTTTCCTAACCGTTATCCTTGGCCTTCCTGGCAGCATCTCCGATGTAGTCTTGTGACCTGCCATCAGTGAAGACAATACCGACCTTTGCCACTCCAGGTCTGGCGCCCTGGTTAGGAGTGAAGCTATTGTCCACTAGGAAACTGATGGCCTGGCCAGTCATGGTTCCCCTCTCCATATAGTCCATCCTTTTCACTGCTTCTTTCAGGGCCTTTTTGTTGTTGTAGCGTCCCAGGGGGAACTCCTGCTTCACAGTGCTGGAATACTGCACCAGTCCCACATGGGTGTTTGTCTCTGACACTTCCAGTTTGTCGATGATCAGGTTGATCCATTTCTTGACCAGCTCGAAGTTCTCTGGTCTCACACTCTTGGAGCCGTCGATCAGGAAGACCATATCTATGGCTGCGTTACTGCAAGCTGGTATAAGAGAGACAGAGGATGTTTATGGTAACTCATGAGTTTCCAAACTGGGGTCCAGGAACCCCCAGGGGACCGCGAGAGGGTGCTGGGGGTCAACCAAAAATTTGAGAGAGAAAAACAATGATTTTACAAAATACATTTTTAGGGTTGTCAACATGTAAGCTTAAGATAATAATTATATATATATATATAAGAAAGTAATTATTTATAAATTTAAAATCCCCCCAAATCCCATTAATTATTCTATTCATGGCCCTAGTTTTCAAAAATAAAATATGTCTCTTGGCCGTTAAGAAGATGATTAATCTTTAAAGCAGGGGTTTTATATACAGTACATCAAAAACGGCACATGGCTATGAAGTCTTTTACTTATGTCTTTGACACTTACCTAACATTCATACATACTCACCGCTGCATGATCGGCCATCGCCCTGAAGTGTATATCCCTCTCTGCAGGCACACTTGAAAGATCCGGGTGTGCTGATGCAAATGTGCTCACAGTCATGATCGCCTGTCGCGCATAGGTCCGACACAACCGCTACCATGAATGTAACACACACACACCGGGTGGGGGAAGGAAGGGTTAGCAAGGAGAGAATTACTCTATGTGAAGTGGGAACTCAAGAAAATCAATGCGTTTTAACAATCCGCTGCACTCAAATGAACAGCAAATCTTTAAAACACACAGAAATATGTCAGAGACCCAGGCACCTGAAGCCTTCACAAAAATACAAATTTTGGTGTTAGTCTCAATGTTGTTTGTCTCAGGTGGCTGTTGCTCTGATCCAGACTTTCTACTGCATTGGTTCTCAACCTTTTAAGGTTTGAAATTGGGTGAAAACTCTCTAATATCAGCAAGCTGAGAACCACTGCACTGTAGCGACTACAATCACATCAGTGGTTACCAGTGTTGGGCAAGTTACTTCCAAAATGTAATACATTATATATTACTAGTTACTGTCTTTTGAAAGTAATTAGTTACATTACAATATTACTGTCTCTGAATTGTAATGCGTTACGCTACTTCTGAGTTACTTTTGAGTTACTTTCACCAAAATATCCACAGACTTATGACTAGGCATTCTAAAATGCTAAAATGTAGTTTATTGCTGCTCATTAAACATCCAGTAGTTCATAATGTGCTAGGTATATAT
>NW_015632722.1:609222-615110 GCF_001515625.1 Sinocyclocheilus rhinocerous
GCAAAACGTAATATACTACTGTAATATTATTACTTTTGTAATGCGTTACTCCCAACACTGGTGGTTAAACATGCTTTTACTTCCTCCCCCAGAAAACCGAGTGCTGTGGAGCATCAAGCACAGGGTGGAGATCTATGTCTGGAGGTGAGATTAATGATAACATGCCCTATGGATACTCATGCCCTCTGTTTTATATAAACCTTTAAAATCAGCAGCCATGGTGTGGACAGTCTCCAGACCTCTATTCCCTCCCCTTTCTTCCTCTCACCCTCCTCCTTCCTCTTACCACAGAAGGCCTCCTGGAACTTCTTGGTGAGCTTCTCAATGAGGCTGTAGCTCTCCACGTAGTCTACGTGATCCTCGAGAGGCTCGCTGGCCAGCTGTCTGAGCGTGGTCATGTCCACGCGACCCACTCCGATGGCGAATATCTCAATGCCGGCCTCCCGCGCCCTTGTTGCAATGTCACGGATGTTGTCCTGCGGTCTGCCGTCAGTCACAATAATGGCCACCTGTAAATATTTATTGATGACATATTTTATTAAATTGATCTAAAACTGTCGATTTGCTCACATAATAGTAGATTCATATGTTCGCCTGTGCCTAATTTATCCATTACGGATTACGTAACGCAAGATGCATGTTTAAGAGGCTTAACACTGTTAATGATGCCAATATGGTGGTTTTATGGGATTGCTAGGACTATGACCTTGCTGATGTCAGGGGATTTGCGCGCTCCCTCGGCTTCGCTGAAGGCCACGTTCATGGCAAACTGGATGGCGAGGCCGGTCATGGTACCGGTGGACAATGGCTCGATCTTGGACACGGCCTTGACCAGCGCTGCCTTGGTTTTGTGGGACTTCAGAGAGACCTCATTCTTCACCCGACTGGCGTAGTTTACGACACCCACGCGAGTAGCATCAGGCCCAACGTTCAAACCGTCAATTACTTTGGTCATAAAGACCTTGACCTGCTCGAACTCAGAGGGGCGGACGCTTCGAGAGCTATCGATGATGAACACCACATCAGTGGGTTTGGTGTTACACAAGCCTGCAGCTGGAAAGAATGAAGAGAATATGTAAATATGTGTGAATGTATGGAGAAGAGAAGTCTCTTATGCGTACCAATGCTGCATTTATTTGATCAAAAATACAGCAAACAGTAATATTGTGAAATATTATTACAATTTAAATTAATTCTGTTCTATTTTATTATACATTTGTTATGACAAAGCTGAATTTTCAGCAGCCAATAATCCAGTTTTCAATGTCACATGATACTCCAAAAAACATTTTAATAGGCTGATTTGGTGCTCAAGAAAATTTTTTTAAATGATTATTATCACTGTTAAATGTTGCGCTGCTTAATATTTTTGTGGAAACTTTGGTACATCCCCCCCCCCCAGAATGAAATATAAAGTTCAAAAGAATAGCATTTATTTGAAATAGAAATCTTTTTGTAACATTATGAATGTCTTTACTGTCACTTTTGATTAATTTAATGCATCTTTGCTGAATGAAAGTATTCATTTTTTAAAAATAAATAAATAGAAAAAACCTTCCTGACCCCACATTTTTAAATGGTATTGTACAAATTGGGGTGAGGGAAGGAAAATGAGAGTGAAAAGCCAGACTGCAGTCTGCAGGTAACTCAATAAATATACAGTGTTGGCCGTTCTCATAATAACTCCCATTGATTATACATTCAGCCTCAGGTATGCATACACACACTCTCGCGCAGTACAGGGCCTCTTTGTGTACAAATGTAGTGACATTTTAAACCATAAAAACACATTTTCCTAGAGGACATACAAATTATGTGCAACCACTGGAAACATAACCCTAATTACCACTTGATTGAAGTTTCTCTAGTATTTTTTTAACACGTATACCTATGCAAATAAAACTAATAATTTAATTATAGATTCTCTAAGCATAGCATTAGAAGTAAAATTCTAAACTAAATTAAAACAGAAAATTATCTTGAGCACAAGAGGAGATAATGTAATTCTAAACGGAAGTTAAAATTAGAAAAATGCTAGATCAAGAAAATTAAGGCTTCACAGTACATGCTTTTCGAGGTCAAAGGTCACATATTTGCTTAACATTAAACTCTATCATCCAAACTATTGTGTAAAATAAAAATGCAGGCAAATGTGATGATTTTAAATAAAATCTTTCTACAAATGTGAAAACTCTGTGAAAATGAGAAGTTTAGCTGATGTTGTGTTTGGATGCTGATCTGCATGCATTTAGGCTTCTTAACTAGCTTAAAGGGACAGCTCACACAAAAATTAAAGTTCTGTCATCATTTACTCACATTCAAGTTGTTCCAAACCTGTATGAGTTTCCTTCTTCTGTTGAACACAAAAGAAAATATTTTGAAAAATGTTGGTAACCAAACAGTTGCTGGTAGCCACTGACTTGCATATCTTCTTTTGTGTTCAGCAGAAGAAAGAAACTCATACAGGTTTGGAACAACAATGACAAAATGTTCATTTTTGGGTGAACTATCCCTTTAAATCCTGCTGGTTGACCTTCCTCTTTTTTTTTTTGCATGCTGTTCTTTGTAGTTATCACTATGTTAGCATGCAGGTCAACCAGCACTAACCAGCATGCATTTCCATGACTTTTCAGCTAGGAACACAATTGAACCAGATTGACAGACTCATTTTGTGAGTTGGGATAAAGTTTGCCCTTTGTTACATATTCAACAACAAAACATTAATCCTGTTGGTATTGGGTTATTAGTATCCAGTGATAAATTCAAGACATTGATGGATCTGTTAATGTTGCAGTCTGTTTTCTTACCCATAGCAGCAGCATTTCTCAAATCCACGGTGGCTTGAGCTCCCAGGATGCATAGCAGCATCACAAACCCAGGCAATGTCATACTGTAAGTTCTAATGACCTGCTCGACAACCAGAGACAGACTGATTCACAGACAGAGAAACTTACAGGTTATCAACACACACATATTCACAAATACACACTTAAGTTTCGAAACGCCGCCCTCAAATCCATCTCCCCGAGGTGAACAGGCTGTTTTGGTGGGAGGGGGATACCTGCTCCGAAAATCCTAGAGTTTGGGTAGGAAAGACAAACACACCTTGATCTGTGTATATGTTTGTGTAAGGGAAACCGAGTTAATTTGGAGCCCTAGGAGGGGTCTCTAGCTTGGGGTTGAACTCAAATAAACATTAAGATGAATCTGTCTTTTCTG
Source organism: Sinocyclocheilus rhinocerous (assembly GCF_001515625.1). NCBI lineage: Eukaryota > Metazoa > Chordata > Actinopteri > Cypriniformes > Cyprinidae > Sinocyclocheilus > Sinocyclocheilus rhinocerous. Next base: position 612,442 of record NW_015632722.1, read on the forward strand.
GGCATGTTTCCTCTCAAATTAATCTCACACACGCAGGAATTTATGCCCAGGAATTATGTGGGAAGCCTCCGTGCCTGATCCAATACAGACGCCTCTGTTCTGACTGTGTATGTCTGTGTTTTTCTCCTATATGCACCATGCAGTGTCTAGTATGTCTGTTGGGAAATGCGAGTATCCATGTGAGCAAATGTTGGCCTAAGTGTCTGTGTCAGTGCGTGAGATAAAAGTTGATCACACTGAGTGTGATACAGCATTTCTATTTGAGGTGTAGGCCACATTATCACCTAATAGTTAAATATTTCATTCATTATTTTCTGTCACTGTCAAGTCTTTTTAAACCTGTATGATTTTCTTTTTTCTATAGAACATGAAAAGAGGTATTTTGCAGAGTGTCCAAATGAAAATAATGGTGACCACAGCTGTTAAGCAAGATTATCAGTGTATGACTTTGATTTCAGTCAGTTCCTCACAAAAAGCTTATTTTATGCCTTCAAAATTCATGAAATGCACTGCACAAATTGTATGAAAAACCTTTGTTTTTTTTTTTGTTTTAGCTTGACAGCCCTGGTCACCATCCACTTTCACTGTAAAGAAGAAAGCATCTCAAACATTCTCTCGCCTAGAAAAGAAAGTCAAATGGGTTTGGAACGACATAAGGGTGAGTAACCCTTTAAAGCTGCTTGTGAAGTACACAGGAACACTCCAAAAATAATTCCCCGGTAGTCCTGTTTGTCTATGTAAATGAGGTGCGTGTGTTTGTTTTATATATTGCATAATACAGCCATTAAGGTTTCTGAACACATACTTTTTCTCCTGCACCCATCCATCCCCAACCTGCCAAAAAAAATAAATAAAAGCCAGGTGAAGTGTGCCAATGACTTTGACGAGAACATTGAAGGGTTTTTTTCTTGCACCATTCTGTACCACACTATAGCATGCTCAAGTCTCCTGGAAAAAAGCTTGAGCTCTTTATAATTCTTTTTGGAAAAAAAATATGTAGTTATAGACCAAATTAAGTGGAAACTAACGTATATGGAACACATTGAAACATTTTAAGGATACAATAAATATGAATAAATATTTAAAATTCTTTATATATAATTTGTCATGTATCATTGAGGATGATGTGAAGATCTGAATTTTATGAAATTATATCAAGCAATTAAAATGGTTATTACAGGGATTCAATTTCCCGTCTTTTCTTACACAAACAGCTTCAGGTTACTATCTCATAACGTATAACCAGATCTAGCTTCTGGCTTGTGACCAAATAATAAGCATGACAGTGGTGCATCATAGAAATGTTACTGTTTAAACCGAATGCCTGCCTCCCTTCACCATGCTTCCCCTGCCAGTAAGGACACAATAATCAGAAACACATAAATCAGTTAATTACTTTTAATGTGTAAAAACAAAGATGTAAGCATAGCCATACCTGTTTGTGTTGCATGTGGTTGTTAGCATGCGTGTGAATATTTGTGCTTAATAATAGTGGTTGTTAAATTTTTTTGCATTTTGCGTCATAAAACCATGCCTAAAGTATGCATTAATTTTAAGCCTCATGATAAGTAGGGGGTGTGTCTTCTGCTTTCATCTTGAGAGCCTCATCATAAGAAGGCAGCTTCACCTGTTAGTCAAAAACACAACAAATATCCAAATGTTTTATCACAACATTAGATAAATTGATATTATAATTATTATTATTAAACATATAGTTGATCTATTTGTGTTAAACAATCACTTAAAAAAATCTGCATCTGCAAAAATGTGTCTGCATAATGGAATGGGCAGTGGTTTGGAATTGGAGTTTATAATATATATGTAAAAAAAAAAATGTACATGTTAGACAACAACATTAAAACTGCTGAATCGTGTGACACCAAAACAAACTCTGCTATAAATGCACTCACTGTCACAGTATTTCCAGTGTCAACAATGACAGCAGCCATCCTTTCTGCCTTCAGGGCATAGAAACACCTCATTGACACTTGAAGGACGTACACCTACACAGAAAACACAGGGATACTAATAAAAGCCCAAATGCACAGAATTATTCTATACCTATAAACGAACACACACTTATATGCAAAATCCATCCAGAGGGCAGTTTAACTTCCCTCTACCTTTTCCCACATCCTTCTCAAAGACAGAACACACTTTATTACTAGCTCTATACATCACATTCATACCTCAAATCCCCCTTACATTCCCTTTTCTACAGCTAAAAAAACTTTGCTTTAGACTGTACAAATCAGACCAGCAGACAAAACAACACTGTTTGAATATAGTTGTATGCGTGTTTGCAGGAGTTAATTTTTATAGGATGATTACATATATATCATGTCATATATCCACTACCATTTAAAAGTTGAGGATCAGTAAGATTTGTTTTTTAAGAAATTAATATTTTTGCTCAGCAAAGATTAATTAAATTGATCAAAAAATGACTTTGCCACAAACATATTAAGCAGTATAACTCTTTTCAACACTGATAATAATAATAATTGTTTCTTGAACACCAAATCAGCATATTAGAATGATTTCATCTGACACTGGAGACTGGAGTAAAGGTTTCTGAAAATTCTGCTTTGCCATCACAGGAATAAATTACATTTGATAGAAAAGTTATTTAAAATTGTAGTAATATTTAATAATAATAATAATAATAA
>NW_015632722.1:615761-621949 GCF_001515625.1 Sinocyclocheilus rhinocerous
GGGCGAGGTTGTGGTTAGAACGCTTGGTTGAGTGCATCAGACGAGACGATGAAGAAGTTCATCAAAGCCGGAACTAATCGAGCCGTTTGTGCCAGACTGGGGAGAAAGGTATTTTAATAATGTAAATTATGTGAAAAATAATGCGTTTTTCGAACCACCAAGCATGAGAGCATGTTCTAGTACACCCCCAAAACAAAATCAAGACTTTGTAAAAGAGCATAATAGGACCCCTTTAAAAACTTCTGAACAGTAGTGTCAAAACTTGAAAGATTCAATAAAAAAAAAAAACACTTTTGTGTCTTGGCTGTAATGACAAGTAAATATTTAAATTCAACAAATACATTTCAAAATTCTAAAACTTATATTTTCTGGTTTAAATGTGATTTCAAATCCCAGTTTTTCAATGTAGTATGAGACTTTTGAAGCCGATTATACACAAACTCTCACACACATGTAAGGGTTTATACCTTCAGCAGTATGTCCATCATAAAGAGAACAGAGTACCACATGGTGAAATGGCCAATTTCCTCCTCATTCAACCTATCCACTCTCATCTGACCCTTCTGTTAAAGACATACAAACAAGTACACATTCATTGGGTAGAATTACGTTGAAATTGAAAGCTGAATAGCCATGCAGTTGTCATGAAGTCAACATTTAGTTTTGTGTCAAAATGTTATGTATCTCACTACAGCTTGCAGCATGTCTCTGTAGCTCGGGGTCCCTGGCAGACCCCAGGCTCCATCAAACAGGGACAGAAAACTCAGACTCAGCTCCACAAACATCATCAGCACAAAAGGCAGCACAAACATCGGGCCCTAATACAGAGAGACACAAGTGTTGAATTTTCTTTCTATCACACATTCAATCATTCACCTCCACATAAAAAAGTAAGAAATTGAGAGAGAGAAAAAATCCCTGCTATAGGCTGATCGGATTTTAAATGTGTCGTTTGGAGAGAGCACTAGGATTCCGTGTTTCACCACCTTCATAAATATTGAGAAAAGCTCTCTTTCTGGAAGCTGAGTAAATATTGGTGTCGGCTGCAGAGTTAAAAATCTAAGGTGCACACTCGCACACGCACATACATATACACATCCAATAAAATAAAAACAGACCAGACTCATTTAAAGGGTATCACCACACAGATCGTTACATTACAAATTTAGTATGTATATTTGACTTCAGTAGCACTGATTTATTATTGTTCTTGTAAACTGCCCAATGAGTGTTTATTAGAGTAAGATATTTGCTGTGCTAAATATGGTGTGCGTTCAAACAGCACAGAAATCATAGTATAATAATGGCATAAATATTTAAGTTCAGTTTAAATTAAATATTTTTTTGCAAGTGAATACATGCATAAAACAATTACCTTAAAAAATTGTGCTATTATAAATCAAACAGATAAATTGTGAATGTAAATTTTGTTTCTGTTGAAATGTGGTTCAGCATTGTATTTTATTAGTATTCTTGGGAAGATGAAACTAGCACAATATGTTCTTCTTGTAAGCTGCTGTATTAAAAAAGCATCTGACAAAACAACACAACACAAAAAAAGAGATGTCATTTTTTAAACTAGACCCTAAATGGTATTATGATCATTTCATCATGTAAGTATGTAACTACCAAATGCAATTCACCTTATGTAATATTTAATGTTTTTACAATAAATAAAAATAAAATTGAAACATTGACTATATTTTTATGTATTTTTATTCAAATTTATTTTGTAATGTATCGCTGTTTTTACTCATAAACCATATTTTAATTTATTCCTGTTTATTTATTCCTCAAACTTAATATATCACTGTGTTTTTCCCTCATAATTTCCATTTATTTATGTTTAGAGTATAGATGGGAACTGTCTTTTTCAGTCAGTGGCAATAAACATGTACACAGTACCTTGCGTTTCGAGAACAGGACCAGCACAGCAGAGATCGACATCATAACCAGCATCAGAATGTTAGTGCTGATGTCAACTGGAAAGAAAGAGAATTTTAATGGCTTCCAATTTAATATCTTCTATTATTTCTACCTCATCTATTTTCATGTTTTTTTTATGTTGTGCAAAATGATTAATTATTTTATGTCTTATACTGAACAATGTTTGGTCAAATGCAGCATTTAGGGAATTTTACACTGATTTCATAAAAAGCTGCCTTTTTCAAATGAACTAAACACTCAAGTTGTTTTTTATTAATAAGACAATATTAATTAATAATATCCAGTGGGGACCACAAGTCTGAGGTCCATGACAATCTGCAGTTCAAAATGTAATTTAAATCTGGCAATATACCAAACAATTTAGAATTACAAAATATAAAAAAAAAAAAAAAAAATTAAAGTTTAAATTAATATTTGAGATTCTGCTTTACTTCTCAGTCACTAATCAAATGGTACATTTTTGATACTGATCATGTGAACTCTTGGGACAAAACTGAAATGAAATTCATTAATTATTAATATAACTTTTGAAACCCATGTCTGAATGAAGTGGCTGAGTGGTGTGAAGGGAACTCACAGACACGCTGGCCCCTGGTAGCCTTTGATTCATAATAGGAGACAGAAAATGCCTCTTTATCCAATGAAACCATTAGAATGATGCCCACCAAATTCAGCACATTAACAATCTAGAGAGAGACGAGCACACACACACACACACACACACACACGCAGAGGGTACAGATGAAATGAATGTGACAGAATGAATTCATAAAGGTAAATGTGTGTCTCAGTTTGTGTGTATTCTGGCAGCCAGTGTGTTTGGTCTCTCTCCTCCGAGCCAACACCAACAGAACAAGTTACACAAGAACAGCAGTTCATTCAGAAAAACCTGTAAAAGTGTAAATTACATAACATGGACACAACCTTCTCCCTCAGCTAGATATCCTATGGAGGCTAAAATACAGTCTGGTTGACAGAGGGTTTCCTGTAAACGTATTTATTCCTAAACCAATGATGCTCACAATTATATAATGTGGTTTAAGTATTCATAAAAGTACTATAAAATTCTAATTCAAATTGGAACATTGATTTCTCACTCATTTCCCCCCCCCAGATCATGATGTGAAAGTGTTTCTTTGTAGTCTATGTATGTAGTTAGTACATTTAGTATCTCTTTCTATGTATCTTATCTATTAGTTGCTAAATAAATATCAGCTTCAGATAAAGAGATGGCTAGTGATGTACAACAAACATTGTGTTAAAAAGAAGAGTCATATTGAATCTCAATCTGTGGCTCAGTAACTGACTGTTACTTCAAATGGCGCCAGCTTCCTGTAAATGCACAAACTTCTCCATTAAGTGTTTGCATTGAATAAACATCAACAACAACAAAACAGCAATCAAATTAGCGTGCTGTCTTACCAGAGTACAAAACTTTGATATATCTACTCTAGGAAGTAGGAAAGTCTCTAGAACTATTGCAAACGAATTCCCCTGCTATTTTATACTAACCTGAGTTACTGCAAACAGTTACAAGTGGATTAGAACAGGACAACAGTAAAGACACTAATTGTAACTATAAACACACATTGTATACAGTGTCTGTATGTGCTTTTACCAGATATATGATGGCAAATGAGAGGGTCGCCGTGGTGACATGGCAGCAGAGGGTACGTGTTCCAGACATCTTTCTCTTCGTCTCTTTCACAATGACACAAACTAGCTGAAACGTTACAGACGAACACACTTTAACATGCAAGTTCCTGTGTGGTGGTCAGGGCTTCCTGTATACTTTCTGAGAACTTGGTTATTTTTGTTATCTTAGGCTGATTTGAATGATTTTGATCAGAAGTTCCTCTATTTCAGGCTTCACGTTAAATTCTGTTGAAGGATAGATCACATTTTGACGCATCATAAACACAACCCTAAATTAACACTGATAAGAAGAAATGACTAGCATATATTTATGGCCACACACACAACATCAGGCACTGAAACCACAATTTTGACCAAAGCATGTTTATTTCTTTGCCACTAACTTTAAAAACTAAGTAACTGTGCAAATCTAAGAAACATAGCCTATATAAAAACAAATCTATACATGAATAAATAACAGTTCCTCCAGTTAATTATCATTTAATTCATTATTAACGGTATTTTTTTTAACTTTTACTTTTTACGACCTTTACTTTTATCACACTACATTTCTCACCATATCTGCAATCAACCAGAGACAGGAAGTGGAAGGGAACTAGAGCATGTACTTGCGTATGTGTTTGAGTTTGTGGTGTAATGATCCCACGGTGACGCATTGCTGCCACACACATATTTTTTCCCCACTCAATTCGTAATAACGAGATGTTATGTCGTTTTAACGACATATTTTCTCGTAATAACGACATAATTATCTCGTTAAAACGACATAATTTTTCTCGTAATAAGACATGTCATAAAAACGATGTTTTCCCGTTATTATAGATATATGGTAGGCTCAGTGGCGTAACTTAGTAATGACGGGCCCCAGTGCAGGCTATTATGACGGGCCCCCTGGTGCACGGTTATGAAGCACATACAAACACACAGCGCTCGTGTCTAGAAGGGAACCCATATATGCAAATTTGTGCCTAACCTACTTAATTTAGACCAACTAAAATCAGTATCTTATCAGTTTCTTATAATAAATTGAACATCGAAACTCAAATTGAAACTCTTTCCGTGCGTCTCACTCTAACACACACGGCGGTGCGTGCGCCTGACCGCAGCCGCCAGAAGTACCAAATTAATCGCGTTGAATTTTACAGTCATCAGCATGTGTTACCTATTGTATTTGCAAAGCACAGAAGGCAAGGTTATCAGAAGCATTGAGTGTTTCAGCGCTGTGGTGCTGAAATTACCGCAAACTTTTTTATTTTTAACACAGTAACCCAGTAATCGCGGCAACCGCATTCCTCTCCGAAAAGCAAGAGACTAGATAAGAAAGAGGTCTAAAACACCATGTCCCGAATCATGGCCAACTTTAGCGGCAACAACCACACACAAATGTAGTAATACCCACAAGCACATACACACAGTGGCGCCTGCAGGTGTACGCTCAGACTGACCTGAGATTTGCCCCGCAAACATTTCAGCAGTTATCATAGGCCTGTGTCTCCCGTATTTCTGTCGACTGAACCAGCCATGCCATTAATTATGAATTTATCAGTCTTTTGCACGCCAAAGTCAATTTCTGCGTATAAACATTACGCCAAATAGAAACAGAAAATTGTGCTATACGCACTTTCATGAGATCGGGTTAGACTACAACAATTAATTTGTAGTCTATTTTACAAATGGGAATACAACGAATTCATGACAATGTTTTACATTCAAGCTACCGTAAAATTTTAGTGTAACGTTCTTTAAAATCATCTGGAATGCAATAAAGTAATTTTAAATTTTCTCGTTAAAACGACATATTTTCTCGTAATAACGAGATGTTTTCTCGTTATTATAGATATATATGGTACATTATGTGAGCGAGCTATGCGACTGTCCGCGCTGCTGTCGCCACAGTCTGACATAAACGAGGATCTGCACGCTGCTGAAATTATTGAAATACACTGTTTTAAATATATTTTAATGTAATGGTTTTAATTGTAGCGGCATGTTTATTAGGATTAATCTCCAATCTGTCTACAATATAGTGCTATCCAATAACGGCACTCAGATCCATGACTTGTTTAGGCTATAATCGACTCTGGGCTTAATATTTCTTTATTTGAATGACTGAAGTTTGTACAGTAGGCCTACCTCTTGTTGGATTTAGGCTATACGAATTAAATAAACACACATTTGTTTTCGATTGTTTTAAGTAGACCTTTAGACATAACAAGGTGCGCCAGAAAGCGCACCCTGTTATTTTACAAAAGCAATTTGTAACGTTTTGTTGTTATTGTGGAAGTATAGAAAATAAAGCAGACATTCTTTCCTCTGTTATCACAATGTAGCCCAAGGGATCGCGCCGGCGCCGCTGAACCGAGAAGAGCAGTGAGATGTATATTTGCAAGAAATATAGCCTATACGACAGCCAGACAGTTTGAAGAAACGTTATTGGGACTAATTTGCAGAGCGGTACATGAGATGAACTCTTATTCTGTGTGATGGGGATAGACAGTAAAGACAGGCTGAGAGAAAAGTGGCGATTTTAGGGCCGCCCACGCACAAATAGCAAGCTCATTTTTTAACCCACGAACAAAAAATAC
>NW_015632722.1:622116-628578 GCF_001515625.1 Sinocyclocheilus rhinocerous
TATTATTATTATTATTATTAGCCTATTAGAAAATCTCTTTATTTCTTTTTGTTCCTATTTCGATTTGTTGTTAAATCAAACTTCAGTCATTCAAATAAAGAAATATTAAACCCAGAGTCGATTATTCAAAAATAACTGTTTTGATCTGATCATAGCCTAAACTCTGTGTTTCTGACATCTTTTAAAATTTAAAAACTCTATGTTTGACATCTTTTAAAATTTTCTTTGTACAAATACACTCTCTCAATTCCACTTGAGAGTAGTTGAGTAAAGCTATGGAGAAAGAGAATAAAGTATATCGTGGTAAGTATAAAGAGGCAAGCCCTGAAAGAGGAGGACTGAATGCTACAAACTGAATGCAACAAAACTTTCAAAAAGACCTCAGAAGCTTGTTGTAGAGGATTGTGCAATCTCTTCAACTGAGATCAATGCTCTTGTAAAACAGCGCCCCCTTGTGGCAAGTGCCAGTCTCTTCTACAGGTGCTCTCACATACTGTACATACTTTCCCTCAATCTGTGATTAAACTAAAAGGGAAGTCTGAACATAATGGTTTGTCCTGGGCCCTGTGATTCCTATTTGTGTCATTGACAAACAGGTCCTATACATTACTGGCTGTGGATATGCATCAATCTAGTTTACTAGTCCACTAAATCTTGTGAACATACATAACAACAAACACAGTAAATCATCAGTGAAAGAGCATTTTAATAGCTCCTGCACACCACAACAAAAAAACAGAAGACATATAAAGAAATGAAAATATTGCTTGCAGATCTTCACAGTCAGTACCCTGAAATACAACACAGACATTTATCAGTAATATTAGTCAACAACACAAGAGACAATATTCAAGTATCAAGACTCATTTAAATGGTATACACATTAAATTAAATTGACTTTTAGACTGTCACAAAAATATTTGACATTTAGAATGTCAAAATAAATATAAATATTATTATCTGTACTGTCAGATTTATAAACCCGAAGAAAACATTTATACAAATTTTTTTTTAAATATAAGGATACAACACTGTGTTGTTTTAGTATTACTAAGATGCAAGTAATTATTAATATTTTAAAGTTGTTTTTATTTATTTCCCCCCCCCGTTTTCATGTTAAAGTTTTTATTATTATTTCACTTTTAGTTTGAGTTATTTTAGTTAAACTAATATTTCTTTGGCATTAGCTGAAATAAGTTTGTCTTTTTATTAAGTTTTTTAATTTGTTTTATTTCAGTTAATGCTTATTTAATTTACATTTACAAAAATTTATTTTTTAATGGTTTAAGTTTGTTAACTCTAATAATCCAGATTCAACACAAATACAACACAAATACTCCCTGCACCTTGCAAGGAGAGATGAAATACATACTTTTTTTTAATAATATGAACTATTTCATTAATTTTTCCCCAGTCTTTACACCCCCCAGCATCCCCGGTCAGCTCCCTGACCCCAGGTTGGAAACCCCTGATCTAGTTTTCCAAAAATGATCATTAATTGTATTGTTCTTCAAGCAATTATAAAACACACAATATGTACTTATAGGCTCTCCATTCACATACCACAATAAAAAAAAAAAATCATGCATTACCTGCTGTTGTTAAAAGTTGATTGGTGAGAAATCGCAATGAAAGTTGGGCTCTGCCTCACTGACTCTGATTGGCTGGCTGTGGCCCATGTCTTCAGACTCTACTTTGACATTGGGCAGAAGGGGGTCAGGGGTGGGTTTAGGTAGGCTGGGCTGCGGCGGCGCTCCTTCAAACTGAACGTACTGCTGCTGGGGCAGGAGCTGGGAGTATTGTCTCTCGTGACCCTGTGATGATAACTGTGGCCGAAATACCGCCTGTGTATACTGACCCGACTGACTATACATGTCAGTTGTCCAAGGGTAAGCCTGAAATGCTTCATAGAAACACATAAGTTACTACTTTAAGATGTTTTTTCCCCAAAGGTGTAATGTGGTTGACTTACCATGAACTCCTGACTGAAGCAGCATCTGGTTGCCAGTTTGAGACTGGAGATACGCATGTCCGCTGCTGGTGTATGCGGGCAGAGTGTTGTTGGTTCCTGTGGTGAGGGGCAGATAAGGAGCACTGCTGCTCTCTGTGGAGTTGGGTGTGAGGTAGGGAGAGGGCGTGAGGTACGACAGGTGGGAGTACTGGGGCAATATTGTGCTGGACTGTTGGGGCATAAGACAACTGGTTTGCTGGGGTAACAATGTGTTTGTTTGCTGAGGTAGGAGACTATTTGTCTGCTGAGTTAATAAAGTGTTAGACTGTTGAGGAAATGTGTTGAGCTGGAAATTGAAAGTGCTGTTCTGTGGAGCAGAAGTCATGTAGTCCAGCTTTACAGAGGTTCCCAAGCCGTCATAGTCAAACCTGTAAACAGCAAAAAGACTTGAGGAACTATATCACGTGACATTAAAAGATTTGATTGAACATATAGGTGATATTTCCAACAATCGTGTTGGGCCTTTGATATTCATAACAATAGTAATAATGATAAATCATACTAATTTAAATTAATACATGTCAATTAATATTATTATTATTATCATTGATTTATATATATCTAACTTATAGACATTATATACATTTAGATATAATAATACTAATAATGAAAAACCCATCTCAGAATTTGTTGGCAGTCTGAATGTGTTTGATTAATGCAATAATAGCGGTCTGTCTTGTTCATTTTATGATATAGTTTTACATACAAATACTTTCCCCAGCAGAATATTCATTTTTATAAGCAAGAAATGTCAATGTCAACATAAAATAGCAGGTTTAACAGGTTTTCTTAACGTTTCTTATGCTAAACAAAGCTGCATTTACTTAAAAACAGTAAAACTGTCAAATATTATTACATTTTAAAATAACTTTAAAATAATTTCCGTAATAGCAAAGCTGAAATTTCAGCAGTGTTCAGCGTCACACGATCCTGCAGAAATCATTCTAATATGCTGATCTGGTGCTCAGGAAATTATTATATTCAATGTTGAAAACAGCTGATTAATATTTTGTTGTATTCTTGTATTATATTTTCAGAATTCTTCAATGAATAGAAAGTTCAGAATAGAAAAGAACAGCATTTGATTTAAAATAGAAATCTTCTGTAATATTATAAATATATCTACTGTCACTTTTGATCAATTTAATGTAAAAAAAGACAAACAAAAAAAACGCTATGGCCTGTTGTGCAGAAGCCCAATAATATTAGGGCAGTCTGTGGCAGGAACACCTGTTAATTCTACTGTAGTACACACACCTCCACTTTGCTCTGTGCTGACGTCTAGTGGTTAACAAAGGAAGTGCAGGCGATGAGTAACCTAGTTTCATACTAACCCGGTGTCGGTCTGCAAACTCAGTGGCATTGTGTCTGCAGAGCTGGGCTCACTGTGTTCAGGTGTGTCCAGCAGCAGGGACACGGTATGAGAAGGGGGGTTGTATGCCGTGATGAGAGGCAGGGAAGCACGCCGTATCGGAGGAGGACTGTGCATGGGAGGGGGCATGTACTCCAAAAAACCTCCTTGAGACACACAAGGTGCCACATCAACACAAGCTGGACCTGATGCGCATAGAAAATTGCATATGCACAAAAAACAGGTGTCCATATTTGGAATATCTGACGTTTTCAATTTGTTCTAATTAAATAGTTTAATTAAATGGCTTAAGTCCTGTAGTCCTTAGGTTAACTAAAGAGTTTAATCCGTAACGCATAATTGAATTAAATAGCTTAAGCCCTAAAATACAGCTTAATTAAACTGTTTAGGTGTATGTTTGAGTATGTGACCTGGTGGACTAGTGCAGCTGGTCCGGATGGTACTGTAGGGGGGAAGTGTGTTTCCAGGTTTGGCATGCTGAGATGTAACAGCAGGAGCTGAGGGAATTTGTGACCTGCACACACACAAATGAATTATATAAACAACTATATGCATCGCATCACACAGCATGTTAGCTGCATTGCGTCAGTGGGGTCACTCACCTGTTGACCTGGACAGAAGGTTGACCCCGACTAGCAGGAGGTTTTTTTGCTGTTTTTCTCCATTTGGCTCGACGGTTCTGAAACCACACCTGATGTGAGGATCAGAGAACAATTATTGACACTTGTATGCATTTAGATTCATTTAATGAGATCCTAAGGAATGGATGCCCATGAACAGTGACCATGATTCTCTGGGGCGTAACACCAATGGTGGCAGCGATCTCCTTTCTCTTGTCTCCATCAGGGTAGTGATCGTCCTGAAACACACGCTCCAGCTCCTCCAACTGATCTATGTTGAAAACAGTTTTTGCTGCTTCAGTTTTTTTCCTTTTTTTGTGTAAACTGATACAGTATCATTTAAACATTTGGGGCCAGTAAGATTTAAAATAATAATAATAATACTTTTATTCAACAAGGCTGCATTAAATTGATCAAAAGTAACAGTAAAGGCATGTATTATGTGACAAAAGATTTCTACTTCAAATAAATGCTGTTTTTTTTAAATTGCTATTTATCAAAGAATCCTAACAATAATGGATCACATTTTCTAAAAATAAATATGAAGCAGCACAACTGTTTTCAACACTGATAATAATAAGATTTTTTTTTCTTTATCACCAAATCAGCATATTAGAATAATTTCTGAAGGATCATGTGACACTGAAGCCTGGAGTAATGACTGCTGAAAATTCAGCTTTGCCATTCCAGGAAGAAATTTAATTTATTAAAATAGAAAACAGTTGTTCTGAATTGTAATAATATTTCACAATATTATTGTTTCACTATATTTTTGATCAAATAAATGCAGCTTTGGTGAGCATAAGAGACTTCTTTATATAGACAATAAACACTATATTAAATACAAGCATTTCTTCCGTGGGACACAGAATAAGATATTTCGTCCATACAAAGAAAGTCTGTAGGGGTCCAAAACAACATTGGACCCCATTGACTTATATTGTATGGATGAAAAAAAAAAAACCCACAGACATTTTTCAAAATATATTTTTTTGTGTTTCTGCAGAAGTAAGTTATACAGGTTTAAAATGACATGAAACTGAGTAAATGATGCCAGAATTTTATTTTCTGGGTGAACTATGCCTTTAATATGTTTAATATGTCACCGGTGCTGTAGAAGGTGCGGGTTTTCTTCTTCGGAGGCATTAGAGGAGCATCCATGCCATCCATGCTTAAAGCCTGACTGCTGGTTTGTCCACCAACTGAGGCCAGAGGTATGAGAGGGGCCGCTCTGCTGGCAAAACGGGTGTAGCGGCGAGTGCTGTACACCTGCCGCAGCGTCACCTCCAGCTGTCCGGTGGGTACATCGGTGCTGCTTCCATAGGGCCGTTTGCCCAAGCATGGGGCCTCCAGCTGGGCCTGTGGTGGGACGTGAGGTTGAAGTAGAGACTGGGGTTGAAAGGGGAGTACTGTGGTATTTTGAGGGGGTAATGTGATAGATAACGGTCTGGGCTGCTGGGGGAGATCTGAAGATTTGGGGGGGCATAACAAAAGGTCTTCATTCAAACATCTCTCCACCGACTGATCACACACCATCACCAGGTCTATGGTGCAGTCTGGGCCCATCTGCAAAATACAGTCATCCTCTAGAGGCGGCACCAGCAAGTCGTTTGCCTCTGCATCATCATCATCTGTCTTTGTTTCATCATTTTTGAAACCTAATGTACTTTCCTGCTCATCTTTGCTATATTTTTCACCGGCTTCTACATTATCTACTTTTTTGTTTGTCTCTTCGTCATCCTCTGTGTCTTTTTCATTTTTCTGTTTGACGTCTTCAGTTTTGTTTTCTTCCTCTTCCATCTCCATTTTCCTATCTTCAGGTTCTTGACCTGCTGTCCAATTCTCCTCAGTTATTTCCTCTAGTTTCACCTGAGAGTCCCTCTTGAACTCATGTGACTCCTTGTCTTCCACCTCTTTTACATCACTGTTTATTTCTCTCTCATTATCTTGCTCGGTGTTTCCATATCTACAATACCTTCTCTGCTCATCCTCCTCACACAGAGGACATGGACCATCTGTAAATATGACATTGTATAAAAAAGACAATTGTATCATTCCAGAAAAGAATGATATGAATGAACTCTTCATCAATTCAGAACTGATTCTGCATCCTATCAAAAAAGGAGCATTATTATCCGTCTTACATTAAGAACTCTCAGACTTTGATTGCAAAGGCCTTTCCCCCCCCCATAATGTTCTGCCATCATTTACTCAACCTCATGCTGTTCCAAACCTGTATAACTTTATTCTGTAGAACACAAAATATATTTTAAAGAACGTTTGTAACCACACTTTTTTGGTAACCATTGATGTCCATTGTATGGGACAAAGAAGAAGAAATATCTTGTTCCTCAGAGGAAAGTCTAATGGGTTTGGAACGAGATGAGGTGAGTAAATGATGACAGAATTTAAATTTTTGGGCAAACTATCCCTTTAAGTAGATTTTAAGGGAATACTTG
>NW_015632722.1:628668-644313 GCF_001515625.1 Sinocyclocheilus rhinocerous
GTAGTACACACACCTCCACTTTGCTCTGTGCCGACGTCTAGTGGTTAACAAAGGAAGTGCAGGCGATGAGTAACCTAGTTTCATACTAACCCGGTGTCGGTCTGCAAACTCAGTGGCATTGTGTCTGCAGAGCTGGGCTCACTGTGTTCAGGTGTGTCCAGCAGCAGGGACACGGTATGAGAAGGGGGGTTGTATGCCGTGATGAGAGGCAGGGAAGCACGCCGTATCGGAGGAGGACTGTGCATGGGAGGGGGCATGTACTCCAAAAAACCTCCTTGAGACACACAAGGTGCCACATCAACACAAGCTGGACCTGATGCGCATAGAAAATTGCATATGCACAAAAAACAGGTGTCCATATTTGGAATATCTGACGTTTTCAATTTGTTCTAATTAAATAGTTTAATTAAATGGCTTAAGTCCTGTAGTCCTTAGGTTAACTAAAGAGTTTAATCCGTAACGCATAATTGAATTAAATAGCTTAAGCCCTAAAATACAGCTTAATTAAACTGTTTAGGTGTATGTTTGAGTATGTGACCTGGTGGACTAGTGCAGCTGGTCCGGATGGTACTGTAGGGGGGAAGTGTGTTTCCAGGTTTGGCATGCTGAGATGTAACAGCAGGAGCTGAGGGAATTTGTGACCTGCACACACACAAATGAATTATATAAACAACTATATGCATCGCATCACACAGCATGTTAGCTGCATTGCGTCAGTGGGGTCACTCACCTGTTGACCTGGACAGAAGGTTGACCCCGACTAGCAGGAGGTTTTTTTGCTGTTTTTCTCCATTTGGCTCGACGGTTCTGAAACCACACCTGATGTGAGGATCAGAGAACAATTATTGACACTTGTATGCATTTAGATTCATTTAATGAGATCCTAAGGAATGGATGCCCATGAACAGTGACCATGATTCTCTGGGGCGTAACACCAATGGTGGCAGCGATCTCCTTTCTCTTGTCTCCATCAGGGTAGTGATCGTCCTGAAACACACGCTCCAGCTCCTCCAACTGATCTATGTTGAAAACAGTTTTTGCTGCTTCAGTTTTTTTCCTTTTTTTGTGTAAACTGATACAGTATCATTTAAACATTTGGGGCCAGTAAGATTTAAAATAATAATAATAATACTTTTATTCAACAAGGCTGCATTAAATTGATCAAAAGTAACAGTAAAGGCATGTATTATGTGACAAAAGATTTCTACTTCAAATAAATGCTGTTTTTTTTAAATTGCTATTTATCAAAGAATCCTAACAATAATGGATCACATTTTCTAAAAACAAATATGAAGCAGCACAACTGTTTTCAACACTGATAATAATAAGATTTTTTTTTCTTTATCACCAAATCAGCATATTAGAATAATTTCTGAAGGATCATGTGACACTGAAGCCTGGAGTAATGACTGCTGAAAATTCAGCTTTGCCATTCCAGGAAGAAATTTCATTTATTAAAATAGAAAACAGTTGTTCTGAATTGTAATAATATTTCACAATATTATTGTTTCACTATATTTTTTATCAAATAAATGCAGCTTTGGTGAGCATAAGAGACTTCTTTATATAGACAATAAACACTATATTAAATACAAGCATTTCTTCCGTGGGACACAGAATAAGATATTTCGTCCATACAAAGAAAGTCTGTAGGGGTCCAAAACAACATTGGACCCCATTGACTTATATTGTATGGATGAAAAAAAAAAAACCCACAGACATTTTTCAAAATATATTTTTTTGTGTTTCTGCAGAAGTAAGTTATACAGGTTTAAAATGACATGAAACTGAGTAAATGATGCCAGAATTTTATTTTCTGGGTGAACTATGCCTTTAATATGTACGTTCTCTCACCGGTGCTGTAGAAGGTGCGGGTTTTCTTCTTCGGAGGCATTAGAGGAGCATCCATGCTGATAGAGGGTAAAGCCTGACTGCTGGTTTGTCCACCAACTGAGGCCAGAGGTATGAGAGGGGCCGCTCTGCTGGCAAAACGGGTGTAGCGGCGAGTGCTGTACACCTGCCGCAGCGTCACCTCCAGCTGTCCGGTGGGTACATCGGTGCTGCTTCCATAGGGCCGTTTGCCCAAGCATGGGGCCTCCAGCTGGGCCTGTGGTGGGACGTGAGGTTGAAGTAGAGACTGGGGTTGAAAGGGGAGTACTGTGGTATTTTGAGGGGGTAATGTGATAGATAATGGTCTGGGTGGGAAGATTATAGGGGGCTGCTGGGGCAGATCTGAAGATTTGGGGGGGCATAACAAAAGGTCTTCATTTATACATCTCTCCACCGACTCATCACACACCATCACCAGGTCTATGGTGCAGTCTGGGCCCATCTGCAAAATACAGTCATCCTCTAGAGGCGGCACCAGCAAGTCGTTTGCCTCTGCATCATCATCATCTGTCTTTGTTTCATCATTTTTGAAACCTAATGTACTTTCCTGCTCATCTTTGCTATATTTTTCACCGGCTTCTACATTATCTACTTTTTTGTTTGTCTCTTCGTCATCCTCTGTGTCTTTTTCATTTTTCTGTTTGACGTCTTCAGTTTTGTTTTCTTCCTCTTCCATCTCCATTTTCCTATCTTCAGGTTCTTGACCTGCTGTCCAATTCTCCTCAGTTATTTCCTCTAGTTTCACCTGAGAGTCCCTCTTGAACTCATGTGACTCCTTGTCTTCCACCTCTTTTACATCACTGTTTATTTCTCTCTCATTATCTTGCTCGGTGTTTCCATATCTACAATACCTTCTCTGCTCATCCTCCTCACACAGAGGACATGGACCATCTGTAAATATGACATTGTATAAAAAAGACAATTGTATCATTCCAGAAAAGAATGATATGAATGAACTCTTCATCAATTCAGAACTGATTCTGCATCCTATCAAAAAAGGAGCATTATTATCCGTCTTACATTAAGAACTCTCAGACTTTGATTGCAAAGGCCTTTCCCCCCCCCAGTGACAATTTTTCGTTGTGAAATTACTTTATAGGTCAAACTATTTAATTGTGGAGCACAAATATTTTGCTTTCATATAGTTGTTATATTAGATTCAAAGAATAAAATGTGGAGTTCACAAACAAGCAAAAAAAACACTTTGCAGCTATGGGTATATTCCAGTGTTATTTTAGTATCATGGATGGTGTACTTATTCAGTAGACTGAATATTAAAGAACAGACAACCAAGTAGAAAATGTGAAAATCAGTAAAAAAAATATATATATTGGTCAAACAGATTATTGGTCTGTAACTTTTATTCAGTGTCCAGGAGACTGGCCCTTACTATAGTCATTTAATTAAAGGTGTGATGCGATGGGTCAGAAATCACTCTATGTCCTATTTACAAGGCCGAGGCTGTAAGGCTATGTAACATGTTTTGTGTGTTTGTGCAATTGTCAGTGTCACATAGCAATTTAAGTGCAGGGAGAAGAGAATATGTCCCCACAACGGAAGAACTATCGGGGAGTCAAACACATTTACAGATGCATTAAAACAAGCCAATTTTCAAACATACATACGCACACTGTCAGGACATGATCAAACAGAGTACAATATTCAAGCTACAGGTACTGTTGCACAGTTGTGACATTACAATCTTAGACTGAAGTACAACCACCCCGTATGGGTCTCAAGATTTCCAACACCTGCCCAAAATATTCCATAGAGAACAGTGTGGCGTCTTGAATGTGCTCTAGTACACGCATTCTGTCGAATATTCTTGAGTGTAGGTTTCTCACATAAAAAAATCATCACCATGCATTCTAAACACATGGTTTGTGATATATCCGGAAGCGTTAGTCGATGTCACGTTTCAGTGTTATGGCAGCTTTACCCTCAGTGATATGTTTATAAATGGGGGTGGGTATAATTCTCTATTACTGTGGATATAAAAAGGAAATTTCGGGGACGGAGTGCTGATACTGTGCACAAGCCGTCCCAGATTCGATATAGTACATTTTACATGTTCAGATATTTAAAATGATATGTGTTAAGACAAGTTGTTGTCATTTCAGCGGTTTGCTAACATCTTGTGCTACAGCTGCGAGTAACACTGACATCACACCACATGACATGTCACATACATTCTGAGCATGTCAACCACAGAGTCTGTTGTTGATAGCTTGTTATTGCTAATTCATGCATTTCTAGTCATTTTGTTTTTATGAATTAAATGTATCCCGACATATAAACATCAAATAAAACAAAATAACAGAGGAAAAAGTGACAGTAATTTTGACTATCACTGAAATCGTACTGCTTAAAGGCTTTCAGCTCAGATATCTTTATGTTAGACAAGCTATTTTTCTCCCAAACCATTAAGTTTATGTTCAGCTACCCACAGCAATAATGTGCCAAGCCCCTAATCGCACAAGTTCCTCATCAACACGTTCCTACAACATCCGTCTTGAGCATGACCGTCCATCAAGGTTGTTGTGTGGCATGTATGCAAGTGGAAATTTCTCTGTCTGCAAGTGAATGTGGCCATGAGAAACTAACCTTGTGCTTTCAAAACAAAAACCAGATGCTTGACTAACTACTGGTGAAATACTAAACCTGAGCATAGGTTTCAGCATTTCTCCAGGTTAAACTGACAAAAAAAATTGGATATCGATAGCATATGTGTCTGTGTGTTTCATTTTTACTACAGTAGCATGGTTAAAAGCTTGACAAAAATAAAACGTTGTGTTGATATTTACACCGATAAAACCTTACTGCACAGCTAAATAGATAATATCCTTCACTACGAATATTATGATCACCATTTTCCTTCCATTCAGAGCTGCTGATATATTATTGATTATTACTAATGATTACTAAAGTCTTTATACAAAGCAGAGGAGAGGCTAGTCCTCTGATTCTATGCATGCGCTCCCTCACAGCAAATCTTCAGTGTTTTTAATGTGCTGTGTACGTGTTTCGGGCTCCCTGCTCCAAACGGACGGTACCGTCGTGCTGACACACGCTCTCACCAGCAGAGGGAGTGGGGCCGAGTGTGTGCACCTGTGCGTGTGCGCGTGAGTCTAGGCTGGGGTCACAAGGGCACCTTAGACATACAATCGCACACATATGCGCAAGCACACACACACACACTCGCTCTGTTTCTAGCACCAGGGAAATGGAAGGCACCACACAATGTTGGATCACTTCTGACCTTGGTGACAGAAGAGCATTTTGAGTACAGACTCCAAATTCCCCCTCTACTTCTGCCATGCAACTCTTATTTCTGCTCCTTTTCCTCCCTCTCACCTAACTTTCAACATCCCTCCATGACCCCAACTGTGTTCTTTTCCTCTCCCTCATTTTTTCATGCCATTTTTATTTATTTTTTGCTCTCATAATGTTGTGCAGGAAACACATCTGAAACGCAGTGTCTTTACAAAAAAAAAAGATTCAGGTCATAATTTCATAGAACAACAATCCTAAACATATCAATAATAACATGTTCTTAAAAAAGTTTTTTTCTTCTCTGTGTATGTGTAGACTCACGTCATTCTTCCTGCCTGTCTGGTTTCTGGTAGGTGACGGTGGCTTGTTTAGGCTCCTCCAATGTGTAGCTGCCTTCATCTTTCTTTTTCATCCGGTAGACGAGTAACATTACGAGGAATGCTGCAAAGAGTGCTCCAACTACACCTCCGACAATCACCGCTGGAGAAAGAACAAGAGACATTGATTACTTACAGTATTTCAAATTCAAATCATTATGAACACTTCAACAACAATTATGTTCTCTCCCACCATCCATAAATAAATGTGTAAATGTCTCTGGGTCAATGACAAAAAAAAAGAGTGTTCAAGATAAAGAAAATCAATTTAAATAAATTTTTAAATCAAGTCATATCTTTTCATATGGTTTTGAAAAAAATTATATAATATATTAACAAAACTGCTTCACTGTTTATTTTTCCCAAGAAATAATAACAGATTACAATTTATAATTTATACAAATATTAATAAATCAATACAGAAATTTTAATTCAGAAATTAAAAACACTATGTATAAACTGCATTTTAAATGTATTTTTGAATAAATCAATAGGACAATAAATATAAAAATAAATTAAATGTCATGACATTGATCAGAATTTAGGGGATGCAATGCCTACAATAAGCACAACTACAAATGGACTCTTCTCAAAAGAGACAGCTGATATCAGTTTCAATGATGTTTTTGAACCAAACACTCTGCATGATAAAAACCAAACCAACAAAAACACAGAGAAATAGAGACAAACAAACACAAAACACATTTAATCAAGGCAGGGAGAGTTTTGAGTCTCTCTAAACTAATGCTTAACTGCGAATATGACAAATGCAAAATACGAGCTAAAATCCAACTAATTTCACGCTATAGCCTGTGACTCCTACATCTTTACCTATGACCAGGAAGTCTGCAAATACAAAGGCAAACAGTCCCCCAATCAGAACGGCTGAGGAGAGAGAGACAGCATATCAGATGACAGAGAGAAACAAGAGGGGAGATGGAGACAGAGAGGCAGCAAAACAAACGAGGAGAAGGTGAATGTGAACAAGGAAAAAAGACAAGGAGCTGAAGACCGTGTTCTCCACAGAGAGATAAAATAACGCCCACTGGAGGCTCTTGCTTGAGATCATAAGAGCAAAGCTTTTATTAAAGGGATAGTACAGCAAAAATAAAATAAACCAATATAAATCATTTTTGGTTGAACGTTTCTTTAAACAACTGTTACTCCAAACAAAATACTCCTACTAATAATACTGCTAACAACTAATGACTAGCTTTTGTGAAATCCTATTTCATGCTTGAAGCTTGAACAATATATATACACATTACTGTTCAAACCTTTGGGGTCAGATGGTGGAAAAAATTATTTATTTAATCTTAAATAAATGAATACTTTATTCAGCAAGGATGCATTAAATTGTCAAAAGTGACAGTAAAGACATTTATAATGTTACAAAATACTTCTACTTTAAATAAATGGTGGCCTTTTTAACTTTCTTTTCATCACAGAATCCTGAAAAATCAAGGTTTCAACAACAGTACTAAACATCTCAGCTGTTTTCATTGAGAATTCATTGATAAAACATTGATAATAATAATAATAAAGTTTCTTTTTTGAATACCAAATCAGCATATTGGAATGATTTTTGAAGGATAACGTGACACTGAAATAATGGCTGCTGAAAATTCAGCTTTGCCGTCACATGAATAAATTACATTTTAAAATAGAAATGGTTATTTTACATTATAATAATATTTCACAATTTCCTGATTTACTGTATACTTATTTTCTTATCAAATAAATGCAGCTTGGTGCACAAAAGAGACTTCTTTCAAAAAAGAAAAAAAACCTCACCAACCACAAACTTTTGAACAGTAGTTGAAATGTTAAGCTGTACAATAATGCCATAAAGTTTTTCCACTTATAGGGTTTTCAGTTCAGTGCAGTCTATAAATCTTATAAGCAACAGGGAGACAAACAAAACATGTACAAAAATAAAAGATATATACAAGACAAATAGACAGACAGGTTCAAAAACAGAAGCCAAATAACAAAATAAATAATAGAGAGACTGAAGTGGGTTGTGGAAGTGGTTTTGAACGTCAGGCATCGCTCACCTATCAAAACTTCCTTCCTCTCAAGGATGTTCTTCTGTGGAAGTTGAGCGGCTGAGCTTCCAGCAGCATCTACTGTGTTACCAGTCAGATCTGGTTCTCCTGCCACGCCAGTCGCCCCTTTGCCTCTCCCGACCTCGTTGCCTTGGCGACCTTCATTCTCGCGGATTTCAAAATCACCACTTGGACTTGGTCCTGCAACTTCATTATTTACAGTTTCATCTGGTGCTTGTGTCTAAATGAGGAATAAAAAAAAGGAAAGAAAAAAATTATAACCCTTCACAATTGCACAACAGATCATGTGTAGCTGAAACTGCTGACCGACTTTTCTGTAGAAGTTCTTGGTTTTAATATATTGTAAACTTGGTTTGAAAGAGTAGAACTAGCAAAGATGTCTAAACCATCTGATGAAAGTGTGGTTTTGATGCAATATGCACATACCAAATGAATGGAATTAATTGACAAATGACATTTATATGAACAAATAATGCCACTCATTCTTTGTTCTTTTTTGTCTTAAATGTCCAAAAACCTTTTGGGGCCACTGCATTTGATCCCAAAGGGAATAAGAGCATACTTACAGAGCAAATCTTTCATGCCAAAAACAATAATGGAATTAGGGATGCACATTACCATGTCGATTATTGGCCAATGTGAGATATTTTTTTAAATGTACCCATACCTGTCGACAATGGATATTTAACTGCGCATTTCCACTATTTTAACATTTAGATTGCCTTTGCCAACATCTAATGCTCACTTAATCTTTAAAACACTAATAATTTAATAATACTGCATAAATAAATGTAATCTTTCTCAATATAAATATCCATTTTTAAATCCATTTGTACATTTTTAAATGTTGTGCTGCCTAAATTCACTTGAAGCATTTAATGATTTAAACTTTTTGTGTTTTATGTTTCATTTAAGATGAGATCATTCTTAAATTAATTAAGATCATTTTAATATCTACCATTTATTAAAAATAATTACTTGCTATGCATTGGCAAGAATTTTCACATTGGTACATCTCTTGGAATATTAATTATTTGTTAATTTATATTATTTATGTATTTATTTGTTAGTTTATATTATTTATGTATTGATTCATTAATTTAAGACATATGGAATAACATAAAATTTTAATATCTTCCTTTCATATAAAATATGATTTTCATTTTTCATATCGATGCATCCCTACATGGAGTACTATTTATTTATTTATTTGTTTGTTTTTATTTTAAGATATATAGATAATATAAACATTTTATATCTTTCATTTATTAAAAATAATTACTGGCTTATCTATATTGGCCAGAATTTTCATATGGGTGCATCCTTACATACATTATTATTTTTTGTTGTTTATTTATCTACTGAGGACTATCTAACCTGTGTTGTGGTCATCACTGAACGAGTGCTGCTCTCAGTGGGGGCGGCTCTACTGGGGGTAGTGTGTGGTTTCCGGGGGCGCACGGGGGCAGTGCTCGGAGTGGTCGGGGCAGGACGTGGTCTGGTTGGCTTAGCAGTTGTGGACTCAACGGTGGTGGGGATGACCTCAGTGGTTGTGATGTCATCTGCTGTTGTCTCCGGTGTGCTAGATGGCTCTAACATGATGGTTTCTGTAGTAATGTATAGATCCTCCTCTTCTTCTGTGGTGGCGCGGTCCTCCGGGTCACTAGTGGCCACTGTAGTCTCACTCAGTGTGGTAGATGAGTCCACGAACACTACAGGAACATCAGTCAGCCGGGGGGCAACCGTAGCTTTGGACCTCTCTTGTTCCTCCTCTCCGTCTTGCACTTTATCAGCATCCAACCTTATTACGATCTCAGATTCCTGTTCTCTATCCTGTTCCTTCGACCGTCTCATTTCCTCTTCCTCAAGCTCCTCCCACTTTTTCTCAATCTCCATCTCCAATTTGCTGTCTCCGTCAACATCTTGTCCCAAGCCACTCTCACGTTCTACCTCAGGTGGAGGTGGGCTACTCGGCTCTGCGGCGGGGGAGGCTGAAGGAGCGGGGCCAGTGGCCTGTGTGGTAGAAAGTGGGAGGGTCTCTTCTGTAGTGACAGCCACACCTGCTGCAGTTGGACTAACATCCATATCTGGAACTGGAGGCGTAGACAAACAGCAATGAAAACAAGGAGATCAATACTCACAGCCATTTTAGAGCGTGTTAATGTGTCATATGATACCTAGCAAAAGCGTCTGCAAGGCTTCAAAGCAACCTTTAGATTGGTCAGCCCAGGAATGTGAACATCCCCATGGCAACACATGAATAAAATATCAATAACCTTGGTAAGAAAAAACACATGCGCACACACTACAAACAAAGAACAAAGCAAGCGCCACTGCAACACACAAACTCTGCTCATAAAGCGCACACACATAGTCAATGCTTCTTTAACTACAGCCATTCTTATGTCCCAAGGGTTGATTTTTATTAAAGCTAACTGATTTCAACAGATAACAGATAGTTTTTTTCTTTTTATTAAATAAAGGCCACATTAATATTGTCTTAGAAACTTTACCTTTATTTTTTGTTGTTTTATGTTTCAAATGCTTTATGAATAGATTTTGTTTATCCTTGACCTTGATGTTTAATCTTAAATGATGAAAGGCCATCATAACAATAAATATATTTTAAAAACTATGATAATCTAAACAGGGTAAAATAATCAGAAACTACTTCAATGTTTAGTTAAGATGTTTCATTTATATAATCTGGTTTTTACACAAATTAATATTACAAGTTGTGATATCATTTTTACCACAAGTTGTTAGTTTAAAGGGGAAAACATGTAAATGTTACCCTTTTTACATCTGATTTTTTTTATCTCTATTTTTGATATTCATATTTTTCAATCAATTGCAAAAACTACGCAAAATATTATTTAAAAGTCTAAATTTAAGATATATAAAAAGTTGTATCTATTTTATCTGCTGTTTATTCCATTTTAGTCCATTTAAAATGTCATGTTCACCTCAGAACTGTATTAAACACAATACATCACTTGAGACGTGAAATGAATTTCAACAAAATCACAGAAGTCTCTTGTGAGATATTTATGTCCCCTGTTCAATAATGTTAGCAGCCAAATTAAACAATGTGTGAAAAGCATGTTTGAAGAGAATTTATTTTCTAAACGACCACAGGGCCAAAAGTGCTCTAAAGAAACACCCAAGCACTAGCGAATATTGGCAGTCCACACCCAGATTCCTGCTGATTAAGTGATCTTATTTACAGTAATCTGATTACTGAGGATCAGATGATCACTCACAAAGACACACACACATGCAAATATATGAAGAAGTGCTCTTTATTTACAAGAAAAGAAGGGTGTATTCTACTGTGTCTGTGGGCTTCAGGTAGCAGAGGCTAAAATAAATGTATGAAGTTGTGGGAGGAATGTGAGACAGAGGGGCTGAGAGAGAGAGAGAGAGAGAGAGAGAGCAAAGTGAGAAGCAAGAGATGAAGAGGGGGATAAGGCGTTGAGTTGTGAGAATTATACCAGCTGGTGAGGGGATTGGAAGCCCTGGCTGGACTTTTAAACAAGGCAGCTGTGACCTCTTAATGAGTGATTCACACTCACACGTCACAAACACATCACATATCAAACTCACAGCCAGAGCCGGATCCAGAGAATAAGTCCTCATCGTCGTAAAATTCATCTCCAGAACTCTCATCATCGCTTGGTCGAGATATGCGACGCTGCGCCTTAAAACAAAGAGAAAAAGAATTCAGAAACATTTATGACGTCAACCTGTGCAAATCTACCACAAGTGGAATGATTTAACAGTACATTATTTCAAAAACAATATCAGATTCACTGTCAGTGTGTTCATGTGGAAGTGTGAAGGGGTCTAGCGTGGGGAGCCGTTTTATCGAGAGGCCTGTTGCTAGGGGCAACACTTGCCTTTAACCCAATTTCTTAAATAGGGATGAAAATTCAGCAGAAAAAGAGCTCTCGACTGTCCTCAGACCCAACGTGTCACATAAATGAGAAAATTGGGGCCATCACATACACAAAAACCCTAGGTTTGCAGTTCACATCAAACATAAAACTTTTAGAGGCTGTTTCTGGCAACAAATGTCCTTTAAAAATATTGAATGTAAGTATAGTCAGCAGCCAACCTGTTCATAGTGGCACTTTCAAGAACAACATTACGTAACACCTAACCATTGGTGTAAAAGCACTTCTACTCCCTCTTCTGTATCATTCTTTACTCTTGTGGTGGCTTTCCTTCCCCCCGCTCTCATGATTGGTTGGTCTCCATTCCGGCAACACCCCATAAATACTCAGACCCATAAACCGACCCCATGCCCTCCCGGCAATCCCTCATAAACACACACACTGGCCCCAAAATGCTGTCAGTCATCAGCATGCACTTAAGCTTAAGAACATCATACATAAAGAGACACTATTGTAACCGTGCCCAGTTCTGTATCTGATCTAATTACATATTACGCACATAATGTCTATTTATGTGCCTTCATGTTTTGCACTGTAAGCATGTGTCATTCACTAATGCCCCAAACGGGGCACATATGTACATATATATTTTTATACATAATATTTATGTATTTGCTTTGAAATGGATTAAGAAAATTTGATAAAGTTTTACATATTTTTCAGAGCTCTTTACTATATTTAATCATTCTTATTTATATGCCCATATAACAACACACGGCAATAATTTAAATATATACATACAGGTAAATACATATTATATATAATATGTATTTATAACATAAATTACTATGATTTTATTGAATGTTTTTTAATGTAAAGTCTCTTATGCTTAGCAAGGCTACATTACTTTGATCAAAAATACAATAAAAAAGTAATACTGTAAAAATGATTACAATGTTTTCTATTTCTAATATATTTTAAAAAGTTATTTATTCCTGTGATGGCAAAGCTAAATTTTCAGCAGTCATTACTCCAGTCTTCAGTGTCACAAAATCCTTCAGAAATCATTCTAATATGCTGATTTGGTGTTCAAGAAACATTTCTTATTATCAGTATTGTGCTGCTTAATTTTTTTTGTAGAAACTAAAGATTCTTTGATGAAAAGAAAGTTTAAAAAAATAAATAGTTATCTTTTGTAACATTATAAATGTCTTTACAGTCACTTTCGATCAGTTCCCCTTCATGGGAACTTCGAACTGCGTCCTCTAGGGGTCGCTATGGGGAACGCCTCGTCGTGACCCGTGTCTGAAGCATACATTGAAAAAACACCAACTCGTTGGCCGGCGACAGCCATGACGTCACTATCGGTGCGACTATAGTATAAATAGGCGCCGGGAGCACACATCATTCTCTTCTTCGTCTTCACTGACCGGTCTGTTTGAAGCGTGCATTCCAAAAAGCAAAGTAAGAGCTTTTTCTTTCCTACTATGGCGAGCACTAGCGAAGCGTTTAGAAAGTGTGTACATCCGTGCGCCGGCCAACGAGTTGGTGTTTTTTCAATGTATGCTTCAGACACGGGTCACGACGAGGCGTTCCCCATAGCGACCCCTAGAGGACGCAGTGTCTCGTTCCCTACTCAGGGAACCATGGTTACATAAGTAACCTGAGACGTTTAATGTCTTTCCTGAATAAAAGTTTTACTTTCTTTAAAAAAAAATAAAAAAACTTTTTTTTAAAATATGTAAATATATTAGCAAATGCCAAATATTTCCGTGGCCATTTTGAGGCAAACAAACAGTTTGAAACGCATCAAGTTTGTACCAGTAACCTATCTCTGTCTTGATGCTCTCATATTCAAATATAGTCATGAGACAAGGAAGGACCTTTAGGGCATTTAATAACCTGATAAAAAGGACATTTAAATCACCACAATATTCATGATGCATAATGTTATATTGTCAGCAAAATATATGAGACTATTGTAACTATATCAGCCCTTTCTAGTGCCAAACACATACTAGCAATCTGAAGTAATTCCAGTTATTATTCTAGCCATTTTATCAACTAAACCAGCTCTAAATAGTGCTATGGATTTGTGCTGATCTTTTTTTAAGCACAAAGTGCATGTGAACACCAGGGAATCAGATCCCACTGTGCCTCAATCTGAACTGCTATTAACCACAGGCCATTCACCAAATGCAATCAAGTCTAATGCGATTTCCTCTCCAACCTGTACAACACTCAGAAATACATGCTGCAGATGCACCGGATCTCCTTTCCAAATCACATACTGTATGTCTCTGCAAAATCTGCTGCTCAAGATGCAAGGCTAAGCCAGTATGCATATTTGGATAGATTGTGTTTTTGTGGATGTCTGTGTTTCCTCCCCTGTAATGGTGGGGTCGGTTTGTGGTGTAATTTGGTCTACGATATGATTAAGGGGTAGAATTGGCTCGCACAGCAAGGGTTCTTTCACAAACAGTTTGTGTGTGTATGTGTGTGTGTGTAGAGATAGAGGGGGTGTGGGTAAAAGCTTTTTAGAGTCAAATGTAAATATAACTTCCATCTGTTTGGCAGCACATAATGACCAAGAAAAAAAAAAGCACAGTAGGGCTACACGATTATGAAATGCCAGTTTTCTTTGATATTGCAACCATGATTTTGATTAACAGAATTTGCATTACAATTATTATTTTTTTATATTTCTTTGAATAATTATAATGTAATTATAATGGAATGAAGTAATTAAAACTTTTCATAAGTAATCGTGGCAGCCGTAAACACAATTTTGATTATTTATTTGTATAATTGTGCAGCTATAATGCATTCTCTTTCTCTGCCAAATTTGATGTTCTGTACTAGCTTCTTTCCAGAGGAACAGCTGCGAGGATGATGAGAGATAGAGAGAGTGTGTGGAAGAGAGAGAGAAAGAGAGGGAGATCACTGTGTAAGTAAAGTTAAGAGGTGAGTTGGTCACTAGGTGATGACTTCATTACGAGAGTCAAACACACAAATATCTGAATGCACATCTACATATGCCATTTAAATAAAACTACAAAAAAAAAAAGATGCATTACAGCACCTCCACCTATAAAACATCTGACCCTCAAGTTTAAACTTTGTCTCTTGAAATGCATGTTATATACGTGTATGAAGTGGACAGCTGTTTCTGTGGGACAATCCTTAATCCAACCAGCAAGTGATCCCATAATCCCATGGGATTAGGACCATGTCGGATGCCCATATGGGTAAAACGCCGTGTGTGTCAGTATAAGAGCTCCTCCATTGCATTCAAGTATTCAGCATTTATGATGCGGTGACAAAACCTAACCCTGGTTTAATCAACGAAACCGGGCACATAACTATAATAACTATAATTAATGTGCCATATTTGAAAGTAAAAAAGGATATTAAATGAGAAACAATTGTAGGGCAGAGCTAGATTACATAGATGTATACGAATATGAATTACGAACATGAATTGTATATGAATTACACTTTTTAAATTTAAGTTATTAATATTGTAAAAAATACTATTCTATGCTGTTCTATATAAATTGGGGGGGGGGGATCTGATTCATGCTCCATGTAAGAGTCTTTTTTATTCAAACATAAAACAGTGGCTTCGGTGTTAGAGGAGAAATCTGAACTTCGTAATAATCAATTTGCTAGATTGGATGAGCAGTTAAGACAGTTTTGGCTTGGGTTTTCCAAGCGTGATGTGGGGAAAGTGTCTGGAAAGCTTTCTGCTGAGAAGTTGCCATGGACAACCAGCCAGCCTACAACACCCAGAATCACTGCTGTCTGGGATAACAGGGTAAAACAGGGTTAACTCGCGACAGCATGTGCGTAACATGACCGCTGTCACATGGACTCGTAAAAAACTCAAAAGTGCAGATCAAGTGATTCGCAGTATGCAGTGTTTGTGAAGTTTAAAGGATGGTATTGTGTGTGTATTTGTATGTCCGTGTGTGTCTGGGTGAATGAACTCTTTCTCCTCACAAGCAGATGGGGCTTCCTGTGGATCATAACTTCTCTTGTGTTTCTAAGAAACTTTTCAAAGGAGCTAAAAAATGCAGCCAGGGGCTAGGGAATGGCTTGCCTTTGTGAGTATGTGGGGGTGCATGTAAGGGCGAGTGG
>NW_015632722.1:647661-681626 GCF_001515625.1 Sinocyclocheilus rhinocerous
TGTGTGTATATATATATATATATATATATACACACATACATGTATTGTCCTCTCTTTCTCTGCCAAATTTGATGTTTTTCTTTACTGGCTTCTTTCCAGAGGAACAGCTGCGAGTATGACTTGAGATAGAGAGAGCGTGTGAAAGAGCGAGAGAAAGATCACTGTGTAAGTAAAGTTAAGAGGTGACTTGGTCACTAGGTGATGACCTCATTACCACAGAGTTAGACACACACAAATATCTGAATGCACATCTACATGTGCCAATTAAATACAAATACCAAAAAAACAAATGCATTACAGCACCTCCACCTATAAAACAGCTGACCCTCAAGTTTAAACTTTGTCTCTTGAAATGCATGTTATATATGTGTATGAAGTGGACAGCTGTTTCTGTAGGACAATCCTTAATCCAACTAGCAAGTGATCTCATAATCCCACGGGATTAGGACCATGTCGGATGCCCATATAGGTAAAACGCTGTGTGTGTCAGTATAAGAGCTCCTCCAAAGCATACAAGTATTAAGCATTTATGATGCGGTGACAAAAACTATCCCTGGTTTAATCAACAAAGCCTGGCACATAACCAAATTATTATACATTTTACAAAACTAAATTACTAAATTTGAAATCAGCAACCCTCTTTACTTCATTAATGTGACATATTTTAAATTAAAAAAGGATATTAAAAGAGAAACAATTGTAGGGTGGAGCTATATTTAATCGATCTGGAAATAACTGGGTTGTTAAAAGTGACAGGTGTTTGGAGGGGAGGGGTTGAAAAAAATGATTTTTTTTTTTTAAAACTTCTAATTCAATTACATAAATGTATACAAAAACATGAATAACACTTTTTAAATTTAAGTTAATAACTATTGTTAAAAATATTTTTATTTATATTTTTATAGAAATTTGAAAGACAGAGAAAGAATAAATTTAAACAAGAAAATTTAAAATGTAAAAATGATTGTTCACAATAAAAATGTGTATTAAAGTAAACAAATGCATACAAATTTTAATTCATGCTCCTTGTAAGAGTCATTTTTTTTACTCAAACATAAAACAGTGGCTTCTGTCTTAGAAGAGAAATCTCAACTTCGTAATAAACGATTTGCTAGATTGGATGAGCAGTTAAGGCAGTTTTGGCTTGGGTTTTCCAAGTGTTATGTGGGGAAAGTGTCTGGAAAGCTTTCTGCTGAGAAGTTGCCATGGACAACCAGCCAGCCTACAACACCCAGAATCACTGCTGTCTGGGATAACAGGGTAAAACAGGGTTAACTCGCAACAGCATGTGCGTAACATGACCGCTGTCACAGACTTGTAATAAACTCAAAAGTGCAGATCAAGTGATTCGCAGTATGCAGTGTTTGTGAAGTTTAAAGGATGGTATTGTGTGTGTATTTGTATGTCCGTGTGTGTCTGGGTGAATGAACTCTTTCTCCTCACAAGCAGATGGGGCTTCCTGTGGATCATAACTTCTCTTGTGTTTCTAAGAAACTTTTCAAAGGAGCTAAAAAATGCAGCCAGGGGCTAGGGAATGGCTTGCCTTTGTGAGTATGTGGGTGTGCATGTAAGGGCGAGTGTGTGTGGTCAGCTTTTGTGATTATGAACAGTCCTCCCCCTTTCCCAGAATACCCTGCTGTTCTCAGTGTGTGTGTGTTTGAACTTCTGTATGTGCCCGGAGATCCTCATTTCCCATATCTTTGGGGACAATCTCAGTTTTGCTGCACAAAAAAAAAGGAGGAGAATGTACATAGAACCGAGGGAATACGAGCGACGGCAGGTTTTCTAGAATAGCAGTAGCTGAAAGTGAAATAGGAGCAATTCTGGACTATTATGGAGAGTTGTTGCTCAGTAACAGCATACCTGACTTGAGTACAGAAGTGGATGAGAAACACTGTGGAAATCTGGTCCAGTGTCAAGAATTTAATAGCATCTACCGCCACTACAGAATCACACTTACCAATGAACATTGGAAAACAACATCATATCGGTTTTGTTTTGTTTATTTATGTCTGTCTAGGATCAGTTAATGGCTCAACATGTCTTTAAAGGCGAGTAAAATGAACAGATGGAGTTTTGTTTTCAAAGGTAAACATTCAAACAGATATTCAAACAAGTAAGCAATAGAAATGGTCACGTGGACACATATACTCTAAGAAAAAAAAGGTACAAAGCCGTCACTGGGCCAGTACCCTAAACGGTACAAAAGCTAAAAGGTACATATTAAAACGTACATTGTATACATATTTACCACTAAATGGTACATATTAGTGCCTAAAAGGCACATACTGTATTAGTACATTTAGAGAAGGTACCGGCCCAAGTGACAGTTTTGTATCTTTTTTTCTGAGAGTGTAGACACTGGAGATACACACTGCATTGTATTCCCTGTGTGTACAGGTGTGTACAGGGTTGGCAGGCATTTCCTCGTCCTCTATCTAGAGGGATGTACTATTCAAATGTTTGGGATCCGTAATTTTTTATTTTTATTTTTAAATAAACATTATTGAACAGGGAACATAAATATCTCACAAGAGACTTCTGTGATTTTGTTGAAATTCATTTAGTTGAATTTCCACCACAATGTCTTTTCCATCACGTCTCAAGTGATGTATTGTGTTTAATACAATTCTGAGGTGGACATGACATTTTAAATGGACTCAAATGGAATAAACAGCTAATTTTCATAGATAAAACTTTTTATATATCTTAAATTTAGACTTTTAAATAATATTTAGTAGTCTTTTTGCGTAGTTTTTGCAATTGATTGAAAAATATGAAGATCAAAAATAGTTAAAAATTAAATGTAAAAAGGGTAACATTTTCCTTTAAACTAACAACTTGTGGTAAAAATGACATCACAACTTGTAATAATAATTTGTGTAAAAATTCGATTATATAAATGAAAAATTAGATTATATAAATGCATTATTTTGATCAAAAGTGACAGTAAAGACATTTATAACGTTATAAAATATTTCTATTTAAATAAGCACTGCCTTTTTACTTTCTTTTACTATTTATCAAAATAAACGCAGCTTTGGTAAGCATAAGAAAAAATTATTACCAACCCCAAAACTTTGAATTGTATGTATATATATATATCGTTTTTACAGTATTGCGCAGTACAGTTTTTACAGTATTTTATAGTATTTTTTATTTATTTTTGGACCTTGAGTCTGTAATAAAGATTGACTGATTGATTGATTGCACGTTTTAACCAATCACACACGATTATGCTGAGCTTATGAATGCAATGGCCAATCAGAGGCGTTCAGATGAGTCATCACTGAAACAGCGGAGTTCCGTTGTTCAGCGCGCGCTGACTGAATTCTGACTCGCGAATTCTCTCATCATAAACAACAAAGTGCAGATCTACGTGCAATGTAAGTATAAGAGATTTATTCATCATACAGTGTATATTCACTGATTTTAACGGGAGTGTTTTTAAAGTGCATAACGCGCTAGACTGAGCTTGTGATGATGTTCTTTGGTAATGTAATGTTCTTTGCTCGTTTTCTGTAGCTACTTTTTGAACAACTGAGGAAATGTAAGCATTATAATTAGTAACTTACGATGTTTCTATTAATTTGTTATCATGTTAAATACAAATTCATTCATATTAAAAACATTAGGCTCCTTTTAGCCTTACGCTGGAGTTGGTTCACTTTCCCGCAATGAAACTAAGTAAATAATTACATAAATTAGCACAATAATATCGTGTATGGGCGATCTCATAGGCTGACGATATGAAAATTGAGCATATCGCCCAACACTAATATACATAGTATACAATGATTTTGCAATGCGGAAAGAGAAAAAAAAGAAGTGGATGTCATTCAAATCAAGTTGTTACACAACCAAAGATTATGTTACATGTCATTTAGTGACATACAGTACAGTAATTGCAGGGACTATCCTACACAAGTAACTTGAGGTAACAAGTCTAACTTAAGGTCACAGTAATGACAGGGCATCTGTCTGACGCTCCATTTCAGAATCCCTGAGCTTTGGGTTGCCAGCCCACATCATTAACCTCTACTCAACCGTCATGTGATGTGTGCGTCTGTGCATGTGCATAATAAATTAAAGTCATATTTGCTTCAGAATGAGTCTCATCTGACCAGAATTCATCTCAGGGTTATCATCACCCATTAAAAACATCAGGTTAAAGCAGGAATGCAGTTACCCGTTACACACTCCTTCCTTTTCCACACTAAAAGATAAAAGCGGAGTGTGTGGAATGTCACTGTGTGTAGTTAAATAAGTGCAAATACACAGCGAATGCGATCACGAAAGCAGTGGACTGGTTTTTCTTAACGTTATCTCGTTCTCGACATACCGGCCTCCAAGACTAAATGGCCCCTGAAACATAACATTCAAATACCCTTTATTGCAACAAAACTGTTGTGAATGTGTCTGTTATTAAAACTAAAGAGAAAGACTAATGTCCTGTTCACACCAAGGATGATAACTATAATGATAACGATAAAGATATGGTTTTAAAAGAATTGCAGAGTTCACACCACAACCATAATAATGGCACAGAGGAACGATATAATTGAAATCACTTTCAGAACGATTTTTGGATTTTTAAAAGGAACCTGCTAATTAGAATCATTCGCTCATGATTTGGACATCACATGTCACTTATCACCATATGAACCTGATTCACCCAAACCAATGTTTTCTGGTCCGATTCGATTTAAAGCAACCATTTTAGCCACAGACTGGCGCTCTGCTGGAGTGACATCTCTCTCTCTCTATAATCTTCTGACTAGGTTGTGTCGACTGTCCCATTCTGTGTACCATCCCACAAAGCTCTTTAGTGACTGTGTTTAACTCTCTCTCCTTCTCAGTCTGTATGTCAGTTTGCTCTACCTCAGGCAGGTGATTCTGCTGTAATAAGTTATAATGTTATAATGCGATGGCGCCGCAGACGGCAGCCTCAGTGTTTGGCTCTCCAGTGGTTGTACTGTTTTTGTTAGTTTTTCCTGTTGTATAATACAAAAATTACAATTATTTTTTTTTTGTGGTTTATATATATGCATGTGTATTTTATTCACATCTCATTTTTATTATCTGTGTGTTGTTGTTGTCTCCGTGTACTGGTAGCTTGTGACACTATAACAAATTCCTTGTATGTGCAAACATATTTGGCAATAAAGCTCTTTCTGATTCTGATTCTGATTCTGATCTTTCATCCCTACACTTGCGGATTAGCAGCAGTGTAATCTGCTTTCCAGCACATCTGCCTAAGCGGACTCGTATCTCACTTAACTCATATCGATCAATATCACTTTCCATGCACAACATGATAACTGAGGAGATTAGCAGGAAGGAATGGAGAGAAAAATAGATTGACTGAGGCATCTGATTCCGGTCTTCTCTATCCGTCTCTAACTCTCTCGCTTTCACACTCCACCTGCTTTTGCAAATTCATGAAATTACAGGCAGCTATTTAACACGTTTGCAGCGTGTCTTCATTGAGAATTTAGCATGCATCCATTTGTTCCCACTGGAAAGTTTATCTGGGGTTATAATGAAAATCACTGCGCGGGAAACACTGTGTGCACTCGCAGCTTGACAGTCACATTCCTTCAAACACAGCTGCTCTTATTACTGATGTCAAAATATAATCATACCTTAGGTAATTGCAATTAATTACAAATAGCGGTGATATTTTGAGAGACTCCGGCATCCATTTATTCATATAAATTAGATGCAGACACTGCATGAGCATTTACGTGACAATATGCCGTACAGACTGATAAATCTGCCAGTATGTGGCTTTTTTGAAATTATCTACACTACCAGTTTTTTTTTAATAGAAATTAATAAGGCGGGCTTGTTGGACTTGGCTTGGATAAAAGAAGTGTACAACACTTTGTACTTTATGTATATGTTATTGTAAGCTCTTTAATGTTTTTTTACAATGTACTTTTCATTGCCTCTGTATTTTATTTTATTTTCATTTTCTTTTTTTTATTTATTTTAGTAATTTTATATGTTTATTTATTTTATATTAACTCATTTATTTATTTTGAGGGGAGTTGACGGATAATGTGTTGGTACTTACTGTGAATGTTTTTTATGCTTTGCACTTAAAAAAAGTTAAATATATATTTACAAAAAACAGAAATTAATAGTTTATTCATAAAGGATGCATTAAATTTATCTAAAGTGATAGTAAAGACATTTATAATGTTATACAAGATTTCTGTATTAAAAGAATACTGTTCTTTTTAACTTTCTATTCATTCAAAGAAACCTGACAAAAAAAAACTTCACAAAATCACGGTTTCAACAAAAATATTAAACAGCACAACGGTTTTCAACTTTGATAATAATAAAGGTTTCTTGAGCATGAAATCAGCATATTAGAATGATTTCTGAAGGATTATGTGACTCTGAAGCCTGGAGTAATGGCTGATAGAAATTCAACTGCCATCTAAATTACATTTTTTAATATAATAAACTATAAAACAGTTATGTTAAATATCTCACAATTTTACTGTTTTTATTATCATTATTATTTATTATTATAAATGCAGCTTTGGTAAGCATAAGAGACTTTATGCAAAAACATTTTTAAAAAATCATACCGAGTCAACAAAAAAAAGTGAATTTGTGTCAAATGTCAGATCTGTGCATAAGGTTTCATATAAATGTCTACATCTGCCACTGTGCCATCTTTGGACTTTTATATTATAGTAGTTCCTGTTTCTGTTTCCCGTAACACTATTCCTGGCTGGATCAGTTCAGTGTTTTTAATAAGCCCTCTACAATCGAATGTGAACACAAGTTAACCCTAAAAAACAAACTGAACAGTTCATTTTAATTACAGGGTTCCCTCTTTTTTTGCTGTGGCATTGGAATTTTTAATGTAATATTGCTGGTCATCACTTTAGTCAACACTTCTCGATTTTATCTGTGCGCTATAAATGAACTTTACTGACTAATTTATTCCACTGACAGTAAAGCTGTGACAGCCAGAGGACCTTCTTTTAGCTACAGTCATGGCATTCAGTGTTTGTGGCAATAACAGCGTAGCACTGATCTTGGCCTAAGCCCTTGACTTGGAGGCCAAACGATGGGGGAGGTGTGAGCGTGAGCCTTGACTTCACGTTTGAGTCAGAATTCATCAACTCCATTATATCTGTAATGAACCTGACATCCAGCAGATTGTTGATGCAGGCCGTGGCCTTCTACTGTCAGAAACTCAGACCACTGAGACAAGATCAGACATTAAAGGGGTAGTTAACCCAAAAATGGAAATTCTGTCCTTATTTATTTTATTTTGTCTAAACAAATAGTAAAAATGTAAGCATGTGCATGTACACAATACAATCAATAACATGCATTTAGAAAATATCCAGAATTAGTTAGTAATATACCTTAAATTAATAATGAAAATTATATATTCAATGGGGGAAATTATGTCAATCTTCCATTACACGCATAATGGAGATGTGCATACAATATTAAATTAATTTCAAAAAGAAGAAAAAAAAACACTTTAACAGTTTAAAATGATTCTTTTTATATCTCCACCATTCATTTGTGTAATATCATAGTTCTTGTGCAGGACTGAAAGATCTGTTATTTACAGGGTCTCTCTCTTAGTCATTCTCCACACATGACAGAAGTCTGCATTTCATCAGCTGTGTGTGTGTGTGTGTGTGCCAGATCCCTCTTATCAAATACTCAGAGTCTGGCTGAGCAGCGCAGAATCTCTTCAGCCAACATTCTGACATTTCATCACATTTTTTAAAACAACTTCACAATCATTCACAGTCACTGGTACAGATTATTATGCTTGCTTTTGTCAAAAACTGATACAAAGTATAGCATTCTCTCTCCCATCACAAAAACAACCTACACTGGTTGTTCAATAAAGAAGTCATTGAAAATCTTGTGACTAAAGACTGGTACTAAAATTAATATTCTTTGTATGCAAGCCACAGTTACAGATAATGGAAATAGAAGGGCTAATATTTAAAAGAATTTGCCATCTTGTTTCATACAAATTTCCAAAAAAAGTGTCCTGTGTAAAAGTATTTGATGATTTTAACATTATAAATAAAACACTAAATGGACAAAACTGTAATAAATACTAAATGGGACTAAATTGACTAAAATATTTGTCCTTAGTGTTTCAATCAAGATTAATCACTTCTGACTTTAGTACACATCTTTATCACTCAGCTGCTGGAATACATCTTCTAGTAAAGATTTTATCAGAGTAACAAGCCTGACTTTAGATTCGACGAGCCTCTCAACTGCACCTACTGTAGGAAGATGTGTTGGTTCTTGAGTTGCAAAGACGGTGTGTTAATTTGCACATCAATGTGCACAAAGCTTTCAGCTCCGTCACTCAAAGACTCTTTGAGCTTCAAAAATGGGCAACTGTTGAGTGATTAAACTTCAGTAGAGGTTATACTGAAGGTGAGGATGACCTTTTGTGCACATGTTTGTGCATGCAGGCTGAGAAACAAAGAAAATGCAAATGGATTAAATGGTGCACGGTGTTAAATCCTCAAAGATGTGAGCAGACAGTTTACTTTATGCGTGTGCTTTCACACACATTTTTGGCTGCAGGCTCATTTTTTTTCTTTGGCTCTTATCTGGGAGTTTTTACTTGGTATAAATAAATCCCTAAAATAAAAAGTGTGTGGAATAATAAATATTTTAAAACTATTATCTCAATGTTTGGTGTCAGATCGGCTATGCAGATTCTTGCAGAGTCATATTATATAACATAAATCCACTGGAACTAAAACCCCCTAAAGAATCATTCATTCAGACTTAGTTTGATGATATGGATAAATACTTCAAAGTGGAATTTTGAACTATTTAAATGAGCTGAATTGCAACAGTCACAAATACAGATTTATATGTGCATCTCTGCAGTTCACACTGCATTTTGTGTCATTCACCATGGGGACTGACTACTAAATAATGTAAAGTCCCTCTCATCAGGAAATCCCTTTAGAAATATCACATGCATATAGGTTACACATCGTTCACACAGCAGCAGAAAACAGTTGTCAGTCCCATTTTG
This sequence comes from Sinocyclocheilus rhinocerous, assembly GCF_001515625.1. Taxonomy (NCBI): domain Eukaryota; kingdom Metazoa; phylum Chordata; class Actinopteri; order Cypriniformes; family Cyprinidae; genus Sinocyclocheilus; species Sinocyclocheilus rhinocerous. The sequence continues at coordinate 656,726 of NW_015632722.1, forward strand.
AAGCTAAATATGGTTCATTTCATATGCAATACCATTCTAAAGTTTGTGGCCAGTAATATTTTTGTCTTTTATGCTCACCAAAAATGCATTTCATCAAAAGTACAGCTAAACAATAATATTGTGAAATATTATTACATTTCAAAGTAGGGCTGGGCGATATAGCTAAAAAAAATTATCAACGATATAATGTTTCATATCGTTCGGTATCGATAATTATTGACATTTTTTATAACCTTTTTTAAAACAAAAAGCAATAGAATTTTTTTTTTTTAATTTAACCACTGTATTTTTAAAATAACCCAATTTGAGACAAACAACAATTTTTTTTTGTTTTAACAGTCAAACACACAATAAAAATGAAACAAATATCTAATTTCTAATGTTTTATATGCAGATTAAATAGGTCTTTATTGTATAGGTCTAATTTTCTCCCGAGGCCACAGGAGGGCACAATGAGCAAAATAATGCAGCGCATTTAAATTGCACAGCACTCAATTCAGCATGTGCTCGTGTTTGTGTGTGCGGTCTGCGTCACTCATAGCACGTGCCTATATCGAACATTTTTTCTATCGTTATCGAAGAGGGTGTACCGTCGATAAATATCGATACCGTTTTATCGCCCAGGCCTATTTCAAAGTAACTGTTTTCTGTTTTAATATATTTAAATGTAATGTATTCCTGTGATGGCAAACCTGAATTTTCAGCAGCCATTACTCCAGTCTTCAGAGATCATTCTAATATGCTGATTTGGTGCTCAAGAAATATTTCTTATTATTATCAATTTTGAAAATGTACCTAATACTTTTATGGAGACAGTGATAAATTTTTTTCAAGATTCAAGATTCTTTGTTAAAAATGAAGTTCAAAAGAACAGCATTTAGTTGAAATAGGAAATATTAGTAACAAATGTCTTTACTGTCACTTTTGATCAATTTATTCCATCCTTACTGAATAAAAACAGCATTTTTTTTTTTTTTTCAAAATTTTACTGACCACAGGTGTATCATGTTTTGGTTTTAAACGAGAGTGGTAAAAGCATTCTGAACTGACTCTCTTAAATTTTCAGGACTCATTTGTCTTGTGTACTCTTTGCATTTTTTTCATGGTAACTCACAGATGCAAATATAAGCTGCACGCTTTCAGAAAGTTTTAAATCCCATCACTGTCTTTTCAACCAAGCCGCTAATCAGTTTCGTGGTCTGGGCACAAGCCAAATCCTGTACTCTACATAGTTTTTTTTTTTTTTTTTCAAAAGGCATTTGAAGCTTCTGTCAGTTAATTAAGATTTAACAGATGAGGTCATGCCTTCACTGGACTCATTTATTAAATGACGTCATTTTAACTCTGAAAACGCTTTCTGGAGTGATGGTCTTTGACTGTGTGAACATATCCATACACATCACACACACACACACACATCAGCCTATGTCACATTCTCTTTGCACACAAATCTACAGATATTATTGTCAGTTGAATGGTAAAATGCTAGTGTTCCTCATCTGTAAACCACTTTGGATTAAAAGCATCTGCTAAATGGATAAATGTAAACGTATATATGTAAACAAACACTATATTTTTTCACAAAGCCATCTCACTAAATGCATGAATGCGTGCTCTCAAATGAATGAAAGCACTTACTTTAATGCAGTTCATCATTTGTCTTTATAATAAACGCAAATCTTGTTGATTAATGGCCTTCACATCACATCTGACACGCTCCGCCAGCGTTATCTAAATATTCCTTTTCCCCAATTAACTCTGGGGCTGTTTTTAGCATTGTATAGACCCTCATCTGGCGCTCACCTCGCCCCACCCTGCTACTGGAAAGTTAACAACATTCTAGAAGTCCCCAGAGCATACGGCCACGCCCCCATTCTCTTGTTAACCCAATTATCCTCGTGGTTCCTCTATGTCCACGGAAACACGTCACTACCCCAACCCCTTCCCCAAGCAAGAGGCCAGGAGAACATCTGCAGAACAAACAAACAGACAGACAGAAAAGGAGGAAAAGGAAGGACACATGTGCATAAACACGTTTTCTCCGGGCAAGGGCTGTCCTGTTTGGCTACAATAGCTGTATTCATTTTTATAGAGCAGCTTGGTGAGGCATCTTAAAACTCATTGTGGATTTGGAATGCCTCTTACCAATGCTCTCTAATTTAGGGTCTTATTATAGCATGGCGCACACACGCATGCAAGCACACAAAAATTTGGGACAGAAAAGCACTTGTCATTTCTGAGGGGGAAAGACATTAAATCATGCTGCTGGTTTTTCTGAGATACGGATCGCAACTGCCATTTACACATCTAAAACCACACCCGTATAAAAATACTACACTCCAGCCCATTATAAACGCACCAATGCCCACACATCCGACTGTAAAATATAGTTTACGTGTCCCTTCCCTCCTAGCCAGTCTCTTTTCCTGTGTGTCTCTCAGGTATGGAGTGATTTCCCCTCCCCCACCAGACTGCTGGAGCCGCATCTTAATTAGTGAGGGAGACCCAGAGAGAAAGAGAGAGACAGATGAAAAAGAGCAAGCAAGGAAAGAGAAAAGGGTGAATGACAGAATGAGAGGGGCAAAGAAAGGGGAGAGACCAGAGATACGGCTGTGACGGAGATATGCTCTGCCGTTGTCATGGTGACACTGTGCAGACCAGGTAGAGGAACACAGTCTCCTGGGAAAGAGCAACGAGCCCTGATAGTCTCCACCTTTCTCCCTCCCGCCTTCTCTCTCAGCAATTCATCCCTCTCTTTTCTCTTTGCGTGGCTATACGAGCTCTGATCCTAAAATGGGTTTCTACAGTACAGCATCATAGCTTGTAATATTCAATTACAGCATGTTCTGCCTACTACCTCACAGGTGAAGGTGTGAAAGGAATATTCCAGGTTCGATATAGGTGAATGACAGAATGAGAAGCAAGCATTGCCGGCATAATGTTGATTGCCACAAGAAATAATTTTGACTCATCCCTATTTTTCTTTTTAAAATAGCTGAAATCTTCACACACACTTGTTTATGTGGTTTATGGGGACTCTCCATAGGTGTAATGATTACATTGTAATACCCATGTCATTATACATATTTGTATCCTGATATATATATATATATATATGAGGATTTAAAAGCAGATATGTGAAGCTTATAATTTTACTTGCATTACTTCTGTAAAACGTGTGTATTATTTAAGCTGTAAAGCTAGAAAAAGTTAGTTCATTTTAAGGTTTCAGGCATTGCACTGTCATGGCAACAAAGTAAAATTGGATATAATTGTACAGAGAAGAGGTTAGCAAGCAATTTTTCCCACACTAAAATTATGTTAACAGTCATGTTGTTTACGCCTTGTGGCTTTACTGTTGAAACTTGTAAAGATGTGTACAGATCAGCCCTATCCACTTGCTTTGAGAGCACCTCACTGTAACCTCACAGATTTCTGCTTTTTTTCAAAGAAAAGTAGGGACAAGACAAAAGTATTTTTGTGGTAATCAACACTGTCACAAAAAACTCAAAATACATTCCTTCAGATGAGTCCACAAGTGTTTTTCCAACTGAATGAATGAATGACACTCACGCATGGCAATGATTTGACCCAGACTTCACCTACCTGCATCCATCATCTTCAGGTTATTGGGCAGGAGGCGGCTGACAGATGTAAGGAGGTCAAAGGGAGGGGAGCATGATGTGGCTCATTTAGTTTATGTGAAGAAGGTGTGCTGATGTGAACCTCCTCGGCTAACACCTCTAAATTAAATACTTTCACACCAGAACACAGTGCCATTTGGTGGACCCGATAATGTTTTTTTTTTCCTTTAACGACACTACTGGTGTCAGCTGGAAGCCTTGGGAAATGCACTTATTATATCAACATGGAATTGCCACAGTGTTTGTTGCAAGACTGTGGTTATGACTGTGATTTGCTTGGAGAAATTTAGAGCGGCCAGATGTTAAACATTTGGACTGGCCTTCAATAGAAGTGTCTGAGAACATACATTGTCAAACTAGGAACAAATTCAACATGTTCAAATTTACATGCAGAACTTGTTATACCAGAACTGACAAGTTTATTAGAGGCTTTTTGTGTAAGAAAACAGCCACATGTGAGGCTGTTCACATAGAATGTGTTTTTGCATTAAAACCTGGGAAATGTGGGGCAATGGACTGAAGAAAAAACACAAGGTCTAGAGACACGTTTATTAAAAGTTGAACTACTTTGAACTTGAGTGGCACATTTTGAAAACGCTGTTTCATGCGTGTCAAGACATGAGACGTGGACACCACAGTCAAACACGTCCGCCTAGTGCACGTAGGTATGTTTACGTAGTAAAACAATGTAAAAGCACAGTTGAACTGAAAAAGTTCTGTGTAAATGACACACATCACATCTTTTTAATAACTCAATTGACACAAAGTACATTTACATGTGGAATTATAATCAAGCTACTTTTGGGTTTGGAATTTCCAAGCATGTGAACAGTGCAGAAGCCAACTGTAGCCTGATTAACATGTTTACATGCTTGATACAATCAAATTATTAGACTAACAAACCTAGTTAGACATTTCAGTCAGACTAAAGTGTTTAAGCGACATTTTATTGCTTTAGACAAATTATTGCTTTAGTACCAACTGAAATAGAACATTTCTGAAGTTTATGTTAACATATACTACTGAGATTAAATAAGGTCTCTTTTCTCTCACATATGTCTTGGTAAAAAATCTTGTATTACAACTCCTGAAAAGGCCTCAGTGTCACACTGAGCTCAGATTTCCAAGAAACCAAAAGTGTGCAATTAAAAGTCAGAGATTTCAAAATGAAGTCAAACATTTCTCATTAAATTATTCCAAAACCAAATGATCCCTGTTGTGCAACTGGATTTTGGTCGGGTGTGTCACAACTACCGACTGTTTTTGCTGAAATCCCTCCCTTTTATGCTGAATGTCAGAGGCCCGCCCCAAAGACCACCTCTGATCATTTCAAACGGGTCGGAAGTTGACTTTCAGACTGTAGGGTCATTATCTCAGCAGGGTTCTGGGTCACTGGGGCTGTTAACACCCACCTGCCGAGAGACGCAGCCGTACACACTGGCACTCAGATTATTCAGCAACTGGAAACCAACTAGTGAGATACTGGCTTTACTGTATGACAATGAATGATTGTCTCATTTCTGACTAATTTTAACACTCCTGAGAAAATCCAATGTTCCTAACTTACATGACTTTCTTCTATGGATCACAAAAGGAGATATTTTGAAAAATGTCTCAGTATTTTTTGTCCATACAATGAAAGTCAGTGGGGCCTAATGTTGTTTTGGACTCTTTTGACTTTCAATGTATGGACAAAAACAGTTGAAATATTCTTTAAAATATTAACTTCCTTTCTGTTACACAGCAGAAAATCATACAGGTTTGGAACGACACAAGGGTGATTAAATGATGAGAGAATTTTCATTTCGGGTAAACTATGTTGCATGAACCGAACACATTGGCTCCAATCCCATATTGGTTTATTCTCCCAAGCAATGCTAATCCTCCTCACAGGCCACACAGACTTTGAGCAAGGCATGTCCCAATCAAAACTTTAAAACACTGTCTAGCTTTTGTGAGTCTGTAAGCGAGACCTTTGTACAGCTGAGTGAGAAAGTCAGCAGCAGAAACTTCCTGTGTCAAATTGCTTCACACATTCCTCTCCACTCATTTTCTCTCATTCTCTCCCTCAGTCCCTCCTCCTCATCTCCCTCCCTCTCTATGGTTGTCTTTGTCGTCTACAGCACAAAACACTGATTCAGTGCTGAACCCAGGACTCCAACATGATCCTTTAAAACACACAGCTCCCTGGAGCGGATGTGTGTCCATTAGCTCAATTCCCAGATCTAAATTAAATTCCATCTCTGGCACACAATGCCAGAAAGGATATGACACCACTGACCTGATCCACATGAGACTTCCGTTTGAAGTGGCCACAACAACTCAACCAATCATGCATTATACTACAAGTGTGTTGATTCGTTTTGAGTGGGCAAGATAGGTATGAAATAAGCACCCACTACCAACCAAATTCAGGTGTTTTTTTCACAATAACATGTAAACTTTCTCATCAGCCAGCCCACTGTGACTTGTACGACATGTCAGTTTGACACTTGAAAAGAAAAGCGGCTGCTTGGATGCAAAGACACACTTGAAGAACCACATTAGATTATATATTGATAAACAGTCAAAAGCTGTTAGTGTGTCTAATGTCTGATTCTGCTGTTTGTCCGGATGTTCACTGGCCTTAATGCAGTTTCCACAAATTTTTTCTTGTATGCAAATGTGCAAAATGAACTCTGACCATCTCAGGAGGTGCTCTGAGTAAAGTTTGCACGCAAACAACACAGGTTCACTTGTTTGTTGATAATGTAAGGATTTTCCAAAGAAAAAGAAAAAAAAACCCAAAGTGAATGGAAAGTCAACTGACACAAGTTTCAAGGTCATGAGTGCAAAGAATGTCATTTTTAGCCCACTTAAAGGTCTCTGCATGTTTGATCACACATATGGTGGTTATCTTTTATATCTAGATTGGAAAAATAAAAATGCCCGGTAAAACTGAGCATTCATAATCTACTGTGGGCAAAAAGTTTATTTCCGGCAACCATTCATTAATAATGGTCAACTATAAGAAAACATCTACTCCTCAGCTACCTGTCACGGTGCGTGCGGGGAGAAGAAGCGAGGACTCAATTGCAGGAGAAATGGTTATTTTGATAATAAAAATGAAACAAAAACAAACTCAAACCACCCGAAGAAAAATCACATTTTCTCCTAATGTATATAAAGTCAACAACTTTAAATCAAAAGTTTAAAGTTTATATTTCACCTTTTTAAATGTGATTATTAAAGCCAATGAGTACACAGTCTCTGTATCTTTGTCTTGGTCTCTACTTCTTGCTTCAAAGTTTGTAATGTAGTAATTCACATTGTAGCTGGTTGGTTTAGTTAATGTCTAATAACTCTTAAACAAAGACCTTTCAAAAATTCCCTATAGGAAAAATACTTAGGAATCAAGGCCACTGAAAAAGTGGACGGGCACTGTTGCACTCTATAGTGTTTACAAGCATTTGAAACCACCAGTAGTTTATCATTGCCAGTTAGTTGATTAGAAGAAGGACTTTGGGCTCAACAAAAGCTCTCAGTAACATAAAAAACCATAGCATCCGTAGTAAAGACTGAGTTCTGTTTTAATTTTCTTAAAGGATTTCATTAATGCATTTCCTCGCACGCACTGCTCAAAGGTAAACACACGTCTGGAGGTGGATCCTGTGTTCCGCTTTTTTAATTCTCAAAAGCACATCATTTAAACGATGTAAACGTAAAAAAAAAAAATAATTCACATTGTAGCTGGTTGGTTTAGTTAATGTCTAATAACTCTTAAACAAAGACCTTTCAAAAATTCCCTATAGGAAAAATACTTAGGAATCAAGGCCACTGAAAAAGTGGACGGGCACTGTTGCACTCTATAGTGTTTACAAGCATTTGAAACCACCAGTAGTTTATCATTGCCAGTTAGTTGATTAAAAGAAGGACTTTGGGCTCAACAAAAGCTCTCAGTGACATAAAAAACCATAGCATCCGTAGTAAAGACTGAGTTCTGTTTTAATTTTCTTAAAGGATTTCATTAATGCACTTCCTCGCACGCACTGCTCAAAGGTAAACACACGTCTGGAGGTGGATCCTGTGTTCCGCTTTTTTAATTCTCAAAAGCACATCATTTAAACGATGTAAACGTAAAAAAAAAAAAACACGTGCATGAATTCGATACCCTTCTGAATCTGGGTTCCGCTCTCTCGTGCCGCGAAGACCAATGACGTCATCCCCCGCAGCCCGCCGCTCTCCACCCTCCACACCCCACTCACCCCACTCACCCCACCTCGGGCGATCTCCGGCCAATATCATCCGCCGATCGGCGACACTTTCAAAGCTCAGCCAACACCTCCGCCTATTACCCGCTACAAATCATTATTATGCAGCCCTGCTGTAATTACCGACCATGTCTGGAACACACCGACCACTCTTGACCACAAAGAGAACGGTACGTGTGGAGGGACCGCCGACAGGCAAACATGAGGGACAAAAGGCTTGCAATTAAACCCTAATTAGATGCGACGCGTTAATTATAGTTTATCCTGCCATGCGCGCGCGCACGCACGCACCCAAGCTTCACGCCAGCATAATCAGACAACCGGGGGAAGGCGACTAACGGTGCGTCCCTGACCCACAACACCGACACACCCACCCACATCCGACCAAAATGGCCAAACAAGGCAAAGGTGCCCAGGAGAAATCCGCACGGTTGTGGTTGGCTCGTAGGTCCCATCTCAGAGCTTTCTCCAGCCCACTTGCAGCGCTCCCCAGGCCGCCAGAGACGCGCTGTCTGCGGTCAGCCGACAGAATGTGGGTCGCGTCCAAGATTTACAACCGAACAGCACACGGCTACTGTCGCCTAATTAATGACCTTACAATTCACACTCTCTCATAAAGATTACTTAAAGTATACACGAACATAATCCCGAATGTGAATGTTGGACATGTGAGCGCGTGTGCCCGGCGGTAAGTCGCCCTCTCGTAACAATAGATCACAATAGAGTGTCATTCTTACCAGTGCAGTCTGCGCCAGCAGCAGCAGCGCAAGCGCCATCCAGCACGGGAGCTTCATGGTGCTCCGAACGCAGCAAAACACGGGGCTCGCGTTCTCGTGTCCGCGCTCCTCTTTAAGGTACTAGGTAGGAGTAAACCTTTCGCTCAGTTTACGGTATCCAACTTCGGGGCAGGCGCTTTTGTCGGCACATCCGTCTCGCGTCGGCACGGTCAAATCCCCGCAAAACCACGCGAAGACCGAGGAGGAGCAGCAGCAGCGCGCACGGCCTCTTGTGATTTCCTCCCCTCTGACTTGAGTGGCTGAGACCTGATGGATATGGAAGCAGAGGGAAGACCAGAACTCCTCTCTCTCTTTCTCTTCGCTATGGCGTGTGTGAGAGGAGGACGGGCATTGGGTGGATTTTCCTCGTGCGGTTGAGGATGCCCCCTGCAGCCCAGTCAAGCATCGACGTCTTCCCTGCCTCTCCCTTCTCCTCCCCTATCGCGATTTCCAGCAAAGCGTCCCGAGACCCTGAACATTTTGTCTGTAGTAGTGGACATATGTTTCTGATAATACCGCTTACATACAGTAATTTCATGCTACTGTTTTGACTCCTAGTGAATATAATGTCACCTTTATTGTCCTTTATAATGTTTTTGGTGGTGTTTCAATATGTACATAAAATTGTTCATATATGTCAAAGGTCTTATGGTGCATAAGAAACAAGTACAAGAATGAAAGTGGCAGTTTTTTGGTTGACCGACATTTGGCTGGGTGTATGAGTATGGGTGAGATACCTTCAGACTAGCCTACTACATTATTCATGACTTCTTATCTGTATTTAAGAAAGTCTGATGCACTGAGCTCAGTTATTAAGCACACTATAAGATATCGTTCAGCCGGTGATATTGGATAACATATGGACGGCTCAAAACTGTCTCAGTCATTCATTTAGAAACACACACACTTGCCTTATGTGTTGCAAATCAAGACATTTATGAAAATATGATACATTGGGCTTTTGAGGAATATTTATTTGTACGTCCCTCAATCATCATTTTATTGCATTGTATGTTTTGCCCTAATAATTAAAACTACAGAGCTTTTAGTCATAAAACTAAGCATTTAAAATCATCCTAATAAGACATTATTGGGAGATATAGAGTGACAACTGATATTTAAATGAATTTTATGTAAGTAGTCTGTTAAAAATCTCATTGATTTACAAGGCATCTTGTTTATTGGCCACAGAAATAACAGCAACTGCACCAAATTGCATCTTTCTGCTCAGTTTCTGAACAAATCTGAGGTGCTTTTTCCTCGAGTATGAGCTCCATATTCTCACTATCATGCTATATGGGCCATAAAAGTCTAATGATCTAAATATGATACAAAACATGATTTCTATGAATTCATATATCAGACTTTACAGGCTTAATATTCATTGTACCTTTATGATGGAACAAAGATCTATTCTTATCAAACTTATTTGTGTTAAGGCCCATTCACAGCCTGAACGGTAAGTGCACTGCAGTTATGACATCTGCTTTAAATGCTCAAGGTCTTTAAAGTCAGGTGGACTCAGATGGGCTGGTAATGTTTTTGTTGTTCGTCAGCTACAAACAATTCTGAAAGTGATTCCAGCAATATCGCTCCAGTGTGCCATTATTGTTATTGTGCTGTGGACAGCTACAGTCCTTAGTGAGAACTGGCTTTCAGCCGCCTTTGAAAAATGCAAGATTTAAAATTGCACATCTGGCAAGACGCTTTTATCTAAAGAGATTTGTGGTGCATTCAAGGTATGCATTTTGCAATTATCTGTTCCCTGGAAAGATGTTAGTTACGCAAGTTTTACATTTCAAAACCAACAGAATCCTTCATCTAAGCATATCTGCTACTTTCAGCAGGACAGTATCCTCAGGCCGTGTCATTAAGAAACGTATTGCTACAGGAAAATTTCAACAAATACATCCTTTGTGGAAAATGCTATTAATGTTTCACTAATATCACACATTTGTTTAATGATGAATTAAAGCAACTAAAATGCTTCCAAACACAGCCTCAGTCTTCAACAAGCGTAGTTTTTCCAAATGATTACTGAAAAGTACGACAGAATAGATTTGAATGATCACAGTGCTGAACAAAACAAGCACATCAAAAGGAAGAGTCAAAGACCGTTCTGAAATTTTGAATTTTTTTCATTGTTTTGTTTCAAAATAAAGATCACACATTGTTTAGAGACAATCTACAACTGTAGTTACAAAAAATAGTTGCCCAGGCAGAAAGCACACACAGCATCTGTTACCTATACACATTATGGTTACAAGTGTGCCTGCATAAAGAGAATCATAGGAAATATACACAAGGCTGTTTAAATATACACCAGAGTGTTCCAAATCAAAAACCAATGGCCAGTATGTTACAATCACTTACAAGTAGACAAAAGAATGGCAAATCTGTACACACCTCCGACTCTGACCAAGGGCAGTCGAACGCGTCACACACATACACACAAACGCGCCTGCCCAGGAGCGAGGGAGGGACTATAAAAGATCCTAAAAAAAGAAAGGGATGAGTGGAGGTGAAAAAGAGGTGGCTGGTGAATGGCTAAAAGCAGAGTGCGCACTTTTCTCTGTTCTTTGTACATCTATGCAGTAATAATTCAAAGGGCTTCAAAACCAACAAAAAATCTGATATTACAATTTACAATATATAACAACTCATAACTCAGAAACCACAACCAAAGAGGTGAGAATTTACACTGAAATGCACAAGATTTTCTTTTTTCCATTTTGTCTTTTTTTTTTCTCATACCAAAAAAGGGCTGTAGAAGCGAGTCCACATTTACATTAGCGAAGGTTTACAAATGTACAATTATACAATCAGAAGTATGTATTCACTACAGGGGAAGATTATAGATACAGATTGGACATCAAAAACCAGAAAAACTACAAAGTTTTATATATATATTTATATATATATGCAAAGGTCTACACCAAGTATGCACTAAATAGTTTATAGAAGCAAGACCAAAAACGTCTCCCATGCTAAATGTCTGCGTGTTAGCAATAATGTGCGTGTGTGTGTTATGACAGAATATGCGCATTAGAAAGGTGTTGCGAAGCAATAAAGTGTTTGCGCAAGCCTACATGATCGAACGTGGGATAAATCAAATATTCTCTCATTTCATACAGGACCAAAAAAAAAGGACCATCATTTAGGTAGTAGAGTGAAAACAGAAAGAAATGCTAAAAGGGAGAGGAAAAAAAAAAAAGTCACAACAACCCGGGGATGACTCAGTGATGAGGGGAAGGTTTCATCCATTCCACCCCAACCTCCCTACATCGTCGGGTGTGGACAAACACGCTCACACACACACACACACACACGGGCATCCTAGATGAGTTATGGGAAGGGTTTACATGATGCCATTAGGGGGTGCACAGAGTGGGCCGAGGTCAACGCCGTTCTTCATGTAGTACTTCTCCAGCTTGGCCAAAATGTGCTTTCCGTACGTGTACTTCCTCAGCGTCGCAATATGGGGTCGGATCTACACAAAACAACCAACAATCATTGTTCAGTCACAATTCATTGGTGCTTTGGCACAAACAGGAAAAGAAAAAATATTGCTAACTGAATAGAAGCCGCACCTTGTGCATTACAATCTTGCGTTGTGTTGGCTCAGCCACATCGATCATCTTCTGCACAACGTAGTTGGCGTACTGGTCCTTCATCATGGTGTATAAGGCACTGTGGGGCCCGTCTGCCATACTGCACACCTCATCAATCAGCATCGCCCTCTCAGCACGCAATGAGTGGGTCACGCACTTTTCCACCACGTTACTAGGAAATAAAAAAAACAAACACCCCTAAATAAGACACTTCCTCCTGTGCGCCTTTGTGTGGCGGATTATCACGTATGCGTAAATGCTTTGTGCGCACCTGGCAAACTTATGCTGGCTGAGCCCCAAAACATTTCCACGGATTTCAGATACAATCTTGCTCTTGTCCTCTGCGCGGCCGTGCTCCAACACGTGCTGAATTACATAATTCCCATACTGATCCTATATGGGAAAGGGGAGGAAAAAAGGGTTTTGATGAGAGGAATGGATGAGATCCTGGGTCAGTACAGAAAGAGAATGCTTCATAAATTACCTGGACCAGCTGCTCGGTGTGTTGATGTATTTCCTCCAGTATCGGTAGAGTCTGCTCAGGCAGGCAGTGCTCCAGAATACGCTGGATCACCCGACAACCATATGGGTGTGTGGACAGAGCAAACACCTGCACAACACACATAGTTATTAGTTAAACATACACACATAAGACGAAGGTTTTAAATACATTTCAAAACAAGCCATTTCAGAACCACGACTGGATGATAAAGCAGTTTTCTCGCAACACATACAGGTTACAAACTGCATGTTAGTAGACTTTTCTATCCCCAGGACTCATTTTATATAAGAACATGGGGCCCATAGACTACTTATTCACTATTGCAGCCATTTTGGCCAGTGTGGTCCACTGAAGAGGAAACACTGAATTTGACAAGACTGCAGATACATAAATATTTGACAGGATTATTATTATTATTTTTTTTTAAGTTTAGTAGTTCAGATTGTTACTTTGACTATATTGCTATCCAATATACTGCAACTTTGGCTCCAACACACACACACACACACACACACACAAATATTAATATATATAATACATATAAAAGGTGTCTAATAAATTCTACACTACTGTTGAAGTGTTCGGAGTCAGTAAGATATTTTTGGGATGGAAAATTAATACTTTTATTCAAACAGTATGCACTAAATTGATCAGATGTGACAGTAAATACATTTATAAATGCAGTTTTTTTAACTTTACATTTATCAAAAATTTCAGAGGAAAAAAAAAACATCACTGTTTACACAAAAATATTCAGCAAAGCATACAGCTTTGCCAAAGGATTCACATGAATAAAATACATTTTTAAAATATATTAAAACAGAAAAGTTATTTTAATTTGTAATAATATTTTACAATATTGCTGTTTTTACTGTATTTTTGATCAAATAAATCAGCCTTGGTGAGCAGAAGAGACTTATCTAAAAAACAAACAACATTTTTCATTAGACAATTACTATAGGTAATTTTGTTCTTCATTTGTTATACTATGCCTCAGCCTCTCAATAGCGCACTGCATTTCAAAAATCAGGCCCTCCATAAATAAACCACAAAGGTTCCCATGGTACACACACACTTCAAGTCCTTCTATTCAAAAAGATAGCATTTCACACGGGTCAATACAGACACACCTGTCCTTTGAAGGCATCAATGATGAACTGAAGAGCATGAGGCTGGACACACTCAATGCATTTCTGCACAACATGATTGCCATTTTGATCCTTCACACACTTTAACACATGTCCGTCAAGCTCCCGAACCATCTCATTCTGCAAAAGACACAAACAATTTAGATTCAATTCATACACATTGTGTAACTTCAACACAGCAATGTGAAGAATTATAAAGTGAGCGTGCAGTCCTTCATAAACTTACAATGACTTGTTGGTCCGAAGGGATAAACTCCAGAGCTTTTTGGATCACTCTACAGCCATACATCTGCAGTGCCAGGGATAAAACATGGCCACGGATCCGCTCAGCCAGCGCCAACTTCTGGTCGAGACTGCCAAACTAAACACATAAACCAGATGCTTCTCATCATAATTGACATCAGGTACACTTAATAAACATAACTGATGAACTTTGCACTGGCACTGTTATTTTCCTGCTTTGAAACATCCTGTATTGCATGAAGCGCTATACAAATAAACGTGACTCGACTTGCACAATTGCAGTACCAAATAAATCGGGTTCAAGTTTGAACCTGCAACTTCTCACATGTGAAACTGTGTGGTTCATTAGACACTAAAATGATGCATGTATCAACAAAAACTTTGTATTACCTCAAAGAACTTCTGGATGACATAATTTCCAAACACATCAACCATGAGTTGGTAGGCTGCCTGTAGTATCTCATTGAAGACCAACTGACGCTCTGCAGGACTTGCTCTCTCCAGTTTTAGCTGGATAAACCTGCACACAAACCATTTTTATTTATTATTCTCACTATTATTCCAAGTGGTAACATCGGGGTCCTGACTTCCTGACATCTGTGAGCTGTAGCAGACATCTGCATTACCTGGAGCCATGCTGGTCCTGAGAGAACTCCATGACGTGTCCTGCGATTTCTCTCAGCTGCAGGTTGGGGTAACGGTTGTTTCTGAAGTCCTCAAGCAGACGGCTACGTCCCGATGGCATCACGTCAGACATGCCGTAGCGTAGCCGTGACGAGGGGAAGAGCTGGCTGCTGGGACTGAAGAGAGACGAGCCTGTGGTGGCATTGCGGAACTTCGCCTCTGCTCCTGGAGCTGCAGAGATGAAACGCCCACTGCCATTGGTCAGTCCACCTGAGAGGGAGGAGCCAGAAGTGGGCATCCATTAGATTCAATTCATTAAATATTTTTGATGAAAAGATAACTGAAACATATGTGTTGTACTCACCAAGGTTAAGACTGCTTGAAGACCCATGAGTTGAGAGCGAGGGTGGTGGGGTGAGTGAGTGGGAGGGGCCTTGGTTTGGAAGAGGCATGCCAACTGGGCCAGGGGAGGAGCTAAAGCTGAGGCCATTGTAGAACCCCCCATGGCCAATAGGGGTGAGGCTACTGGGTGTGCGCTTGTACAGATCAGAGCTACCCGTCAGGGAATCTCGACGGGACCCACTGGAACTGGAGTTAGCCACTGCAAAACGAAAACATAATACAGATAATTAAATGCAAAACATTTGAGCATTTGGAACGAATATCATTTTTGCTACAGTTTTTCCTCCAGTGCAGTGTGCTTTGAAGTTCACTTAGTTTCACAATTAACATTATGCAGGACATTCACAGAAATTACTTAAGTCACATTAAACAACATTCGCAACCTATTTCTGATTTGAAACTCCTAATCAGCTTTGGCGACAATGCCAATGAAATAACTTTTCAGAAGCAGCAAGTTATTACATTAATGTGGAAGTTTTTTAAAATAATTTATATAATTATATAATATTCCATAATATAATATTCATAACCAAATTAAAGTTTGTTTTTTTATCAAATTAATGAAACTTATTTAATAAATCAACATTCAAATAAAAATGTTGTTGTATATAAACATTTAAATTGCATAAAAGGCAGTTTTTATATCAACTAGCACTAATTAAACATCAATGTTTTGGTTAATGATTTCGGCACTTCAAAACTTTTCCAGATGAACATTTTAGGATGCAGAAATCACTACCAGGAATGTGCATTTAAAAAGCAGTATTTTATGCAGATTTTAAATTAAAGCAATAGTCCTCCAGCAATATTATAGTGTTTTTTATTGTCAACATAACTGAACTTGAGATCACAATACCCGCTGTGCCAAAACCCCCGAGTGCTGCTCCAAGAGTGGCTCCCAGAGAAGAAGATGGGTTGCCATTGAATCCAAGTGAGGTGCTTCCTGCCTGGGCAGAGCCTTGTGAAAATAGTGAAGAGCTTTGTGAGGAAGAGCTTGGGGAGCCACTCCCATAAAAAGAGCTTCCTCCCAAAGCCCCGCTCCCTTGCTGCCCAGGAGCCTGCTGGGAACTCAATGCACGGAACGCACCGCTTGCTCCACCACCAAGACCAGCATTAGCCCCACCTGCTGAGGCAGCAGCAGCAGCCACTGTTTAAAAAAAAAATTTAAAAAAAAAAAAAAGAAAAAAAGAAAAAAAAATTCAAAAACATTTTTTTTTAAAAAAGAGAAAGAGAAAAATATATTCAAATACAAGACTACACTTCGAAAAAGTTTAATGGTGGTCTGTTGACTGTGCAACCTTGATTTGTCATTTTCAAACATGTACCTGCTGCTGCTGATGGGCTGATGATAACCGAGGCAGGGGCCATAAGTCGAACTGGGCCACCACGAGCACCTGTGTTCACCACAAGTGCACCTGTCTGGTCATAATACGCAGCTGGAGCTAACACAGGATAACCTGGAATATAACGAACACATCTTCATTAGACATCATTCTAACTGTGAAAGTTTGATCTGTTAAAGGACATTCACACAGACTGCGAATAATTCTAATATGCCGATTTTTGTGCTCAGGAAACATTTCTTATTATCAATGTTGAAAACAGTTATGCTGCTTAATATTTTGTGGAATACATTTTTGCATTCTTGCTGAATAAAGCATTCTTTCAAAAGCAACAACAACAACTGTAGTGTATACAAATGACACAAATTAAATGTCCATTCCTATTTAGAATGTTATTCCTTTCCATCACTTTTCAGGCCAAGAAACCACAATTTTAAAATTCAATGATATTTCTGGGTTTTCTATGATTATAAGGTTAAAATTGATTTGTTATGTTGGCTTAAAAAGGAATAGTTTCTGTGTGAACAACCCATTAAAAAAAAACATATCAACAGTCCAATACCAGGTACGCCTGCTGCCAGACCCTGCCCAAATGCCAAGGCGGAATTCACAGCTGCTGCTGCTACAAGCTGCTCTGTCTGCTGACCCTGCTGTCCTTGACTGGGAGTCAGAGGGCGTTGGTTTCCACCTGCACGCATCACCTGGAGCAAACAAAGATCAGTGGATGATTTAATGTATGTTGTGAATTCCTTACATCAGTGGTCTGGTTGACTGAACTCTTACCTGCTGTTGGTTCTGCTGGGTCTGTGCTGCTGTCTGCTGGTTGGCCGAGTTGGAGGGGGAGGCAGCCTGCTGTTGGAATAGGTTAGCAGGATACACGCCCCATGGAGTGACACCATAGTACTGAGGGGGCATCACTGCTGGACCTGAAAGACAAACACACACGTCATATCTCAGATGAAGGGCCAAAGCACACTGTTTTCGAAGCTGGCTCAGGGGCTTTGATGTACACGGGATGCAGTCGGCAGCCATTTACTTTGCCTCTGTACTCTGCTTTAGGAGCATCAAAGCAGGTGTGTGTTTGTGTGTGGCTTAATGAAGGAGACTGCCTCAATCCTAGAGCTAAATCTCAAGCCCCTGGAGGACGCAGTCCAAACCCTCAGCCATCATGAGCAACACTTCCTCATGAGCATCCACTCCAGACTGTGACTGCTCAGTAGAGAACCCGTTAGTAACAGACCGATCCTGCCACAGAAACGCAGTCGAATGCAGTCTACATTTCTGTACTGTCATCGTACAAGTACAATGAAATCTGCTGCACTAAGACACTTTCAAATGTAAATTATTTATATATTTGCATACTGAATATGGCATTGGTATACATATAATATGCATTTATACTACCATTCATAAGTTTGGGGTCAGAAAAGTTTTGTTTTTTAAAGAAATGATTTTATTCAGCAAGAATGATTGATTGGTCAGCTGTAGAAAATACATTTTGTAATATTCTTAGTGTTTTATTTTTGCTTAAGCTGGTTGTTTTTTTTTTATGTTGTAATAACATGTAATTTATTTATTTGGCAAGCAGAAATGCTTAATACTTAAACAGAATAATCAGAAAATAAACCGCAATAGGGTGATCAGAACCTTAAAGAGCTGACTGTACATAATACCTTATTTTACTGGACTCATTAACATACTTTATAATGACAATCATTTCATACTTATCTTGAAACACAAACTATACATATTACATGTCCATCTCAAATTTCAACCATGAGCTCTCACCTAGAGTGGCGGCAGCAGCGAGGCCGGCAGCATATGGATCAGTGCCAGGTGGAGCAGCGCTGATGATGTACGGATTCGGTACAAATGCAGCTGGGGCCAAACCGAACACAACCAATAAGAAACCAAGTTCAATAAAACACCTGAAACTTTTGTCCACTAAGTCTGGAGACTCATACCTACAGTCAAACTCACCGATGTGTTGTTGTTGAGCTGCGGCGAGGGCGTACTGCTGCTGCTGGGCTGCGGTGAGCTGCTGCACTGCCAGTGCGCTGGGCCTCTGGAACAGCTGCAATACATGTTGCTTTTATTAGGCATGAAATTTATACTAAACATTTGCATTTGTTTACATTCATAAATGCAAGGCTTTAGAAGCACATGCAAATGTGACTAATAATTTCTAAAGAGACTGAATGGTAACGTGGCACATTACTTCAGACAGAGGTTTTACAAATTTAGCCTTCACATGTGTGGCCTCTGATAGCAATTAACATACCACAAATATTTATAAATACACAAGCTTTCCTTATTATTATTCTACTCTAATTACAGTCTTGTATGTTGAAAGTGCTAGCAGCATCAGATATTTACCTGCTGAGGAGAACTGTAGTCAAACAGGCCGACAGTAGCAGCTGTGGAGTCAAGAGGCAGCTGGCCTCCAGTGTAATCTGCAAACTGTAAAGTCTCCATGGAAACAGATTCCATGGGATCCAGGGTCACATTTTGGGTTTCAACATTTGAGAACTCCTCAGCTGGTTTTGGCCCTGCACATCCAGGCAGTTCTAGTCCACCCAATTCCACTTCTGGACCAGTCGGAGGGCAGTTACCAGGAGTACGACTGGGGGAGAAACAAAAGAGAGGTTTGTCTTCAACACATTTTAGAAATAATGAAAGTATACGTATGGAAAGCAACACAAAGAGAACTTTTAAAAGTTTGGGGTTGATAAGATAAATTTTTTTCGAAAGACGTTTCATACTCAATCAAGGCTGAATTTATTTGAACAAAAACAAAACAGTAATATTGTGAAATATTATTACTACTATTTATAATAATGGTTTGTTATTTTAATATATTGATTTAATTTATTCCTGTAATGGCAAAGCTGAATTTTCAGCAGCCATTACTTCAGTTTTCAGTGTCACATATTCCTTCAGAAATCAACAGGCTGTTTAATATTTTTAGTGAAAATTGTGATACTTTTTTTTTTCAGGATTCTTTAGCAAATATAATGTTCAAGAGAGCAGCATTTATTTAAAATTGAAATATTTTGTTAAATTATAAATGTCTTCACTGTCTGATCAAATATCTGATCAATTTAATGCATCCTTGTTTAATAAAAGCATTAATTTCTTTAAAATTACAATAATGATTTTAATAACGACTTGTTTTGATGGTGTATACCTAAAATCCTTAACGTCAACATCAAGTCCATTCTGATTGGGCAGTCCATTGGGGTTATCCAAAACATCCGGCTCTGGCTCCTGAAATTCATTCCGCTCGGGGTCAAAGGTTGTTTTGGGTTTTTGCTCCACCCTTTTCTCAGGGTCATCCACCTCTGAATCTCTTGGACCCTAAGAGAAATAGAAAGGGAGATTGAAATGGATATAAGGAGTTCAGGAGTTAAAGAAATATTTACCGCCCTCATGTTGTTGCAAATCCAGAGGAGTTTTTTTAAAGTTTGGAATAATATAAAGGTAGTAAATAAAGAATTTTCTACCTAAATGAACAGAATCTTAATAAATGATGAAAGAGACTCACAAAGGCTCCTTTGCGCAGACACGAGTCCATTTTCTCAGCAGGAGAGGAGCTAAGAACATACTCCACCATGGAGACGCCTAATCCACCACTCTCAGAACGTGGCGACAGAACAGATCCGGCCTCTCCGACGCCATGGAAGCCCTGGCCTGGTCGGCGCTGAACCATGATTGGCTGTGACACTGAGTGATCTAGAGAAAAAAAAAGGACATTAGAAAGAAAAATACTAAATATGTCAAATACAACCATCGCATCTTAATCACACACATACCAGAGGCTCCCCAAGCGCTGTCTCTCCACTGGTCCAGAAAGATTCCTTTTGGTCCATCTTTCCCCGAATCATCGCTTTCCCAAAACTTCTTCCCTGTAAGAAGCTGCTGCAGAGCGGGGACATCAGACAGAAACATTAATACATAAGCGCAAATGAAGCATCAGGCAGAAGATGAGGAAAGAAAGGACTCTCACCTCTCCCATGGCTCGACCCTCCAGTGCAAGTGCCTGGAAGTCATGGTTAAGCTCATCCATCGATCGTACCTGTGCGAAAAGTTATAAAATTATTATAAGATTTAATTTTATACCAGTAAAAAAAAATAAAAATCAGTGGTTACCTAGTCACTAACTTATACCTGGTTGTCTGCATGCATGTTGTCACCAGTCGGCCAGCGGTGTTTGCAATTGTTGTAGCCGGGCTGCTCGCCATGTTGCCGTTGGAAGAAGTAATCCACCATGGCGTCATCTTGAGAGCGTCCCGCTCCCTGTGTAGGGGGAGGGGCCTGAGGAGAAGGGCAAGGTTGGGGGGTGTGGCCCGCAGCACTCAGCACCACAGGCATGCTGGGTAATGGCCTGTCAGGGGGAGGCAGTCTCAGGTGGGGGCTGAACGAATCCTGCCAGAGCACAGCTTTCCTCTTCAACACACACGCTACGCTCATTCCACCAGAGACTGTAACACAAGAACAAACAAAACACTATTAGCCCCAACGGCATCTGGGATTGCTTTGCACTTAAAGTGTATTCAATTACCGTATTACCACACCTGTATATCTCAAAGCAGGCTGAGAATGAGAAAGCTCACAAATATTGCCAGAAATATAAACGGCAAATTCAAAACAAGCTTCAATTATTTTAAAGAAATCAACCCTATATGGATGTGAATAGTAAATAACAGCACAGTAAATCAGATAGAGAGATACAGAATCAAATGAATAGATTCCAGTAAATACAAACATAAAATAAAATCCCTGACCCATGAAAATATAGGGCAAAAGAAGAGAAGACACACATGGTCTGGGCTAGAATGAGGTCAATTCAATCCATCAGTGTGAGAGTCAGCGCTGGACTGGAAGTGCCCATTACTACATTGCGCACACTTGTTGAGGCTCAGTGGGTAAAGTAGAGGTTGTTGTTCTAGTTAATCAAGCAGAGCAGGTCTGTCAAAATGAGTCATTTCATTCTCATTCAAATGTGCATCTGATATCATTGTCACAGAATGACTTTGACATACTGGGAAAGTCAAGAGTCGAAACAAAGGAGGAATTTCCACTTGAACAAATTCTCCTGATGAGAAAAGGTCAGTTTGTAGCTTGATAAATATGCTCTTTGAATAGAGAACAAATATTACACCACATTCACAGCATTACAAAGCATCCAGCAGTATGGGGGAAAAAAACTGAAGCACTGTCACTGGGCTCACAAAATGGCTAGCCTGACGTCCCAAGGCTATTGTATCTTCCAGTCAGGCTACCAAAATATATCACCGTCCTGCCCGACAGGCTATCTTGAATAGTAATATAAAATTCCTTCCTTGATTCACATTGTTCACTCACTTGTAGGGGTGAAACGGATCGTAGTAGACTTGATTTTATTTGTAGCTTTGTTCTAGTTTATCTATGCTTGAAATTTGTTTATTTGTTCTTATTTTATTACTGACAGTTCACTTGTCTTTAAAAAATTTTGACTTTTATTAGGTATGCTACTAGTTTTTGCTGTGATATCAAAGTAATACTTAAAGTGTTCTTTTAGGGCAGGGCGATTTTTCCGATTAATTCAAATTTAATGTTTTGCCATGATTTTATTTTTTATAAATCGAGGAATCACGTAAATATTACCAAATGTTAGAATTAGACACTTTGACAGACAGTATGCCAATGTTAACAGTAAAGAGAAAAGAATGATCCAGCCACATGTCGGCGCACGTAATTAACCACTCACATGTGACGCGCTTTGTGAAGGACCATAAGTAGAATATCACTAGGTACCATTTACACTGAATGCGCTTCAAGACAAAGATGAAACGCGGGCAATGGAATAGAAAAAAAATGCAGAAAGATGGGAGTTGAGTTGAACTTCTTTTAACTTAGCACCGTGTTTTTAGAATGCCGTTTCATGCATGATATGCTGCAAGAGACGGGAGCGCAATGGTCAAGCCTCCTGTTTGGCTTATATCGAAATCCTCCGACATTCTTCTTTACAAATCCTTGATTTGTACCTCTAATTCGTGACAGTTGTTTTGTTTTGATCTCTCCGCTGCGCTTCCGCGTTTGTCTTTAAAAATTTTTGACTTTTATTAGGTATGCTACTAGTTTTTGCTGTGATATCAAAGTAATACTTAAAGTGTTCTTTTAGGGCAGGGCGATTTTTCCGATTAATTCAAATTTAATGTTTTGCCATGATTTTATTTTTTATAAATCGAGGAATCACGTAAATATTACCAAATGTTAGAATTAGACACTTTGACAGACAGTATGCCAATGTTAACAGTAAAGAGAAAAGAATGATCCAGCCACATGTCGGCGCACGTAATTAACCACTCACATGTGACGCGCTTTGTGAAGGACCATAAGTAGAATATCACTAGGTACCATTTACACTGAATGCGCTTCAAGACAAAGATGAAACGCGGGCAATGGAATAGAAAAAAAATGCAGAAAGATGGGAGTTGAGTTGAACTTCTTTTAACTTAGCACCGTGTTTTTAGAATGCCGTTTCATGCATGATATGCTGCAAGAGACGGGAGCGCAATGGTCAAGCCTCCTGTTTGGCTTATATCGAAATCCTCCGACATTCTTCTTTACAAATCCTTGATTTGTACCTCTAATTCGTGACAGTTGTTTTGTTTTGATCTCTCCGCTGCGCTTCCGCGTTCGTCACTTCTGAGCTCAGCCGACCTCATACGTCATCCACCCGGAACGGTTTACGTACGAGTTCGGCTTTGCGCCGCTCAGAAGTGACACACGCGGAAACGCAGTGGAGAGATCAAAACAAAACAACGGTCACTAATTAGAAGTACAAAACGAGGATTTGTAAAGAAGGATGTTGGAGGATTTCAATATAAGCCAAGAGGAGACTGGTTTTCCTTTGCTAAAGTAAGGAAATTTTGGTTTTCACGAGACTCACCGGCGAATGCGCAACGCTGACC
Organism: Sinocyclocheilus rhinocerous; assembly: GCF_001515625.1. Classification (NCBI taxonomy): domain Eukaryota; kingdom Metazoa; phylum Chordata; class Actinopteri; order Cypriniformes; family Cyprinidae; genus Sinocyclocheilus; species Sinocyclocheilus rhinocerous. The sequence goes on from NW_015632722.1 coordinate 680,225, forward strand.
CCATACGTCATCACTCTGGAGCTGCTTCCGTGTAAGACTGTTGGCGCAAGCTACATTAAAGTGATTATTACGTTTTGAATATGGATATTTTTCTTACAAAAACGCATCGATTCGCCACAGGAGGTCTTTGTTCACCCCACGGAGCAGTGTGAGACTTTTTTTTATGGATGGGCGCTTTTTATTCAACTTCTTTTGGACTGATGCATGCAACACCCGCTGAGTGGCATTAAACAGCTTGAAAGATCAAAGACAATTTTTTTATATAACTCCGACTGGATTCGTCTGAAAGAAGAAAGTCATATACACCTAGGATGAGTCTGGGGTGAGTAAAACAGCCTAATTTTCATTTTTGGGTAAACTAACCCTTTAAGAGCAGAAGTGGCACAAACCTTACAAAATTGGTTAAAACCTTTCATAAATTTGTTCATCACTGTAAGCTATATAGTGAAGATAGTTTAAATCTCTAGATCGAAAATTAAAATAATAAAGATAATAAAAACTAATAAAATCACAGTAATGTTCTGCAGGAACAAGCGTTGCGTGCACTTTGATCACAGTCAGTCTCCTCTTACTGTCATTTTTTATCCTGTAAAAGCGTCTGACATTTATATTCAGACAATTACACGCTGCTGTCCCTTCACAGTTCTTACTCTCATAAATTACTCGCACTGCATGTTGACTTTTAAACCTAAATTTAATGTTCAACAACAGATATTTCAGCACAATGAATGTTTTTGCGCTGAATATTGTCTCCCTCTCTACTGTGTTCCGTCTGTTTAACGCGTGTGTCCGCCGCGCCGGCGCTCTTTCAGTAAAGATTTCAGCTTAACGCAGACTGTCAAGTGCAGGCCTTTATACAAAAATGGAAAGGCTCGCGGGATTTTGTGACATTTACAAATAAGGATATGACCGTTAAAAAAGTTGTTTGCGCTGAGGTCGCACACGCGTATTCTGTCAAAGCGCCTGAAAGTGCAAGCCATTACGCTAATGCAATAGCTTGAAGCTTAAAATAAAGATTTCTCATGTTTTGGGCAGCTTGGATCACGTACCTCTTCTGCAGGAGCTCATTCTGTTTCCTCCACTATTTTTAGATGCATTTTTTGTCCATAAAAATGCGTTATTCAGAGCTGTAATTTGATGCGACCGGCTGAAGTTGGACGTGCACTGTGGGCAGACCCGACTAATCGATGTCGATGATTTTCATTATCGATAAGAATCGATAACGTTGTTGCAGCCCTAAAAATAACCTAGGTAATCAATGCTTTTCTGAGAGGAAAAAAGTTATCATTTGGGCCACTTGCATGTAAGGGACACACACACTTAAAAAAAAAAAAAAAGTCAATCTAAAACAGCAACTACCAATAAATTAAGGTTAAATTAAATTATGGTTAAAAAAAAAAAA
>NW_015632722.1:681831-688007 GCF_001515625.1 Sinocyclocheilus rhinocerous
ACATACATACATACATACATACATACATACATATATATGATAATTTTTTTAACCACTATTTTCATTCCTGAGTAGATGAATAACCACTGTTTATAATGGATAACAGAGGGTTATTTGCAAAAATTTCCTACCACAGCAACTCTTGCAAAAAAAAAAAAAAGTTCCTCGTGGCAATTTCACTTGTTTTCTCCTTATTTCAGCTTGCAAGGAAATTACAGTTGTCCCATTTCTCTTTACACATTGATATATGTCAGCCATTAATATTATGAGAAACCCTGCCCTTCCATTTCAGTATTTCTCCTTATTAACAGACACTTTCTAATAGAGTTAAATGAGCAATCATGCCTCATATGAGGATATGAATGGCATTTAATTTAACAAAATTTTTCAATCAATTAAATTAAATCTGACCTTGTTTTATGACTAATTTTAACAGCTGTTTGTTTAGCTAATGAAAGAGGACAATGAAACTTTTTGGGTGAAATTATAATAAACTCAAAATATAAAATGTCATGTTTAATGCTATTGCTATAAATACCCTAAAAGACTAAGAACATTTCTGGTTTCAGAAACCAGAAGTTTTGAACAAATAAAAAGAGGCCACATCAGTTTTGCTCCTGTTTTCACATCTAAAACTGAACCGACCTTTTCAAGAGATATGTAGATGCAGGTCACCACAAGCAGCAAATTAATCCCAACAGCAAAATCCTGAGATTGGTGCAATCTCACCCTAAAATGGTGCCAAAGGTGTTGGCAGCACTAGGGGTAAATTATGTCACATAGCTTGTTCTGGAAATAAGAGAGACTTTTTATAGCTGTTGTTTATTTTGTTTTTTTAGAGATTAAGTGTATTCCATAACCACCTTTCATACGTTAGCTGAGTGTCTCACTCAGTTGAAATAATCACTAGGTACTGAAGCTTTCATAAAAAAACATGTGGTTCAGCATTAAATGAAACTGGGTTTCAGGAACTTGGATGTATAGTGTCAAGATATTTAGAATATGCAATACAAATAAGAAAGTTACTGCAATGCTGGTGAAAGCATAATGAGGTAACAGTGTTAAAGCCAACACCTATTAAACAGTTTAAGAACAAACCAACAACATTTTAGAAAACACTGTCATTTAACCCTGACAACTGTTTGAAAGGACCACAGATTTGTTGTGAGACTCACTGGTTTTGGAAGCTGGCACACCAACTGGCTTGAAGATCATTTACTGGGACAAATCAGTTTAAAATTCCCAAGCTAACTGTGACTAAGACAAGTCTGACCAGTCATCACTTGAAAAAATGGCTGGATTTTTAAAACAACCTGAATAAACTTCCAGTTGCCCATGAAAATGCAAAACAATTTTCAGTGCCAAATTCCAGACTATTCCATTCAGCTCCTGTTTTAAAATCACACACAAGGTTGTATAATTAAATATTTGTATTTAACATCAAATGAAATATTAAGAATGAAATTTTTTTTAAATATAAAAAATCAGATAGGAGTTTAAATTTCAATCAAAAATATTTTCAATACACAAATATCAACAAATATGAAGGAATTTTATTTCACTATTTCTCATTTACAACTCTGTGTGTTTGCTGCGTAAAAACATGAGTTGATATTTGTATTGATCTGAACATAAACAACAAGAAAGGCTTATTGGAAATGCAAATTCATTCTCTGCCACGAGGAGGCGCTTTAGGAGCACTGAAATATTGCGGTTTCCCCGGTAACGGCTGTACACAAAGCAGCTCCGCGCTCATAAACGCTGCTTTATCAGGAATTATAGGTAAAATGAAATTAAAATGCCAACTACACGTTTCTGAGGACAGTTGGTTCCCTGTTGTCCCTAGGAACATCAAATGCTGTAATTGCAATGCAGCCAGATTATACACCTGCACAAGATCCCCATTAGGTGTAATCATGTACACATAGATGAAGCAATGCCCTAAGCTTCAAATCAAGATAGTACACAGGGTGAAGCAACACACTATTTAGACAGACTGAGATAACTGTGCACACAGCACTCTAGTAATCCTGAGGGCTCCCTGCATCAGAACAAAATTCATCCCACACCCATTTTAAATGATAAAACGTGGTCCCATAAACTAGCATATTAGGCGTGACGGGTCAAAACTATGAGTCAAATAAATTTGCGACATGACCTAGGTTGAAGCCTACTGAGCAAACTACCAGAGGACAGTTTCATGAATCACACTCTCCTGGCAATTTGCAACTACTTTATATTTTGGCAAATTGGTGGCTGATTTGTATGAATTTGAACAAACTTATTTGTACATTTTCGTATAATCTGCATACACCCCACTGACGGTTATGTTTAGCGGAGGACCTTCATGCTAGGTTTCTTCTAAAAAATAATGTTTCCGTATGAATCACATCGCACAAAAACATACAAAATCACTAACTGGTAAAAGAGTTACCTTGTTCTCATGAGATCAGGTTGGCTTCATGACTTCATAAGGATCATCAAGGTCTAAAAGATTTAAGTTTAACTTTTATAACTGCACGAACTTCTAGACTTCTAAGCCAGTGGTTCTTAACTGGTGGCTTACAATCCAAAATTCGGCCGGTCTGTTCTGATAGGGTCACAGACAGCAGGTGAATAAAACTACTGTAAATGTAATTAATTTAATTAAAATAGCTTGTTAGGGCAGCACAATAAATAGAAGAGAAAATGATTCCCATATCTTGTGTTGCTGATGTCAATCAAATTCTACAACATTTTGGCACAAATTCATCCGTTACTTGGTACAAACTAGACGTATACCCACATCAACAGGTTATGTGATATGCCCTCATCCTCAAATAACATAAATAAAACTATGCGAGGTAAAAGAAAATATGACTCTAACTTCATAAAATGGGTTGAATTATGTTATACAAGGAAAAAGTTGCATCCAAACCCTAATGCTCAAAGTAAATTGTATTGAGTTCTGTTAACTTAAATCATCACAATTAGTTGAAATTAGGGCTGTCAAAAAAAAATTTGAATATTCATCGAATTTAACAAAAAAAAAATCCACATTCCACAAATTTAAGGTCTGCATCAGCCGTCAGGCAGCCTTATCAGTGGCGCACGAGATGCGATGACGATGTACGTGTCATTGATTGCATTTGAATGCTTTTGTTAGCCTATCCCTTGTGGCCTCAGGAGAGAAGCCTAAAGCTTTTTTCCTCCTAACTGAAATTATGCCTTTTAATTGATTATATTTAAGAAGAAAATTTGAATTTAGTTTAGTTAGTCATTTTGACAGCCCTAGTTCAAATGAACAGAAATTGATAAGTATTTAGAACTTTCTGCTATTTATGAGTTTGTGAAAATTACACTTTTTCAGTTAGGTGAATCATTTTGCTTTAATTTACAATTAATTCATTTTTACAAATCCAAGGACCCTGAAGTTAACGTTTTTATGTATATCATCTCATTGTTGACAGTTAAATATGATGTAGAGTCATGAACAGAATTTATTTAGATGTGTTGCAGGGGAGAAAACGTGAGCTCCACTTGTTGCTAACTACTGTTTAGGAGATTAGATAGCTATATTTAGTGTAATTGCCAAAAATCAACCTTGAATTCGAACTGACTACTTTAATAGCATAACTTATTTAATTTTTAAATTGGCAGATGTACGATTTAGATTTTTGGCACGAGCAAGAGTTTGAATTTAAACCCTGAATTCCTATTAGTTGCCACACCCACGCTGAAGCTTGATGGCTAGTTAGGTCATTTCAGTGTCCGGACCTGCTACAGAAGAGCACATAATTCATAACTTCACTTAAAAGTGGATTGAGAGCTTCATTTTTGTATTCGTTACATATTTGTGTAGTTTTCGTTTTAACCATGTTATGCGTAACATGGATTCTATTTTTGGAATGCTTTATTTCTGTGACTTCCTGGCTGAAATAATATACATGTCATAATTAATTTACAGTTTACATATTCATTTACATATTACAGTAACGATCTCTGGGCACTTACTGTGTGCTTTGCATAAAATTGAAGTTATTTAATTTGAGCATCATTTTGCATGACTTGTAAGTCAGTGTATATTTTCAACTTTTTACATCCAGCTTGCTATTATGGTTTAAATCACAAACAGTAACGGTGTAAATGTTTGCTTTTTGTTCATATTTCAAATAAGATGATGGACTGGAAGTGCTAGGTGTGTAGAAAGATCCATCATTCCCATTATACCGATATTTTACATTATACCGTATTTCTTGCTTAATATATCATGTGATGTGGGTTAATTTGACAAAATTCTTTTTTGTCTGATTTTGCAGAGCACAAACTTGTTACAGATGAGAACTTGCCCCAGAAATTCTATGCATGACTGGACCACCACCTACCTCTTTTGATGACAATTTTCCATCAAAAAGCATCCAAGACTGGCAAGACAGCAGTTGCCCTGGCTAATCTTTCGAAAGTCCATGACAGATGGGTATGTAGTGTGTCATATTTGTGAAAAGATGCATTACATACGTAAATTGTTGATTTTCTCAATTTTCATGTTCACAGGAACTGCATGATGTCAACTCATGGTGTACTACTGTAATCAGAGCTCTTCTGGTCTTGCTGCGCGACAAAGACTTGAGACAATGAGGCATGTTCCATTACAAAGATGGGGGTTGAGGGGCTACTCTGTTATTGATTTAAATGACACTTTTTTCATTATAACATTAATATTATTATTACTAGTTAGTGATTCGTGTTATATTGACCCAATAATAATGATCATGCTCCAACATTCTCTAGTTCTTCCTGATTATTCTTTTTTAGCTTGATGATTCTGAAGGACAGATTGAGGATGCAAGGATGAAATGAGGAATTTGCAGTTCTTAATGTATTTAAACAGAGTTGGTAATTAAAACTGCAAATCTCTTAAATCTTTGTTTTTTTATGTTACTTTGAAACATGTTTTAATGGTTTTAAGAAATTTGTATTTTTATAGGAGATATGTTTACTGCAATTGTCTCATGTTGGTTTTAATAAAAATAAAGTTGGCTGTTGGACATTCCTTGTTTTAAAATAAATTTCCAAAATTGTATTACATGTGTTATGTGTTTGTTTTTAAGTGTGGATACATTTTGATATATTTACAGAATTTATACATTCAGATTTAACTTAAACAAAAAAGTAATTGCTATGAAAATGTATGAGTTAGGTTACTCAGTACTTCAAATTAAGAGTAATTAACATGCATGAGTACAACAAACATAAAACCTAATAGTTCTGTTTACTTAAAATAGGAGACATCATAACTTAAAATTTATGTAACTGATTACCTCAATTTTTTTTTTTTTTTTTACTTTTTCGGGTTTACAGCGTAAAGCAAAAGCAGTTGAAAACCATTGATCTAGGCTTCATAACACCTGCATATGGAAGAAACACATTCAACTCCCACACTTGTGACTTAATGGAAAAGAAGTAAAATCCCACTATGAGAGCTACAGAAATCCCCCAAGTGCAGGATCAAACCGAAACTCCCCTTCACATTCATCACACTCCACATTATTAGTCTCTCTGTTGAACCTAACAACCATCTGACACTCACATCCCAGGTATAGAGTGCAACAGTCAGTTTCCGAAAGTTAAAAATCCCATTAATTTTCTTCATAAGGTAATTGATTTTTAACAGCAACTTCTAAACCATTAAAGGCAGACATACTGTAAGCTATGAGGTTGGTATTCAATGGGATATGATTTGTTATAGCCATTAGCCTGTATTTTCACATCTTATTTCATAAATAATCATGGTTAACAAAAGGAACCTTGGTGAGAAAGTACATTACCCATGATTCTGAAAAAAAAAAAAACTAAAAATCTCCACCAATCAGAATCAAAACAACCACATTGCACAAAAAAACACTTTAGAGGCGCCCACCGACTCCCATGAAGCACTGCGAATTATGTAGACAGCCTCTCTACACTTTCAAGTAGGGCTGCAACTAACGATTATTTTGATAATCGATTAGTTGGTCGATTATTTTTTCGATTAATCGATTAATCGGATTTAAAACAAACAATTTTCTTTTTTTATTTTTTGAGGACGCACACGCACCTGTTAAAGCGCCTGACAGGGCCAGCCATTACGCTAATGCATTTGCTTAAAGCTTAAAATAAAGAATTCTCATGTTTTGGGCAGCTTGGATCACGTAACT
>NW_015632722.1:688119-692279 GCF_001515625.1 Sinocyclocheilus rhinocerous
GTAATCGATAATAATCGATTTTATCGATTAGTTGTTGCAGCCCTACTTTCAAGTAACTTAAATATCTGTATGTATAATATGCATACTTTGCATTAAATAGTTAAATATATAAACCACATTTTTTTTTACAACAAATTTAAATCAAGTTTTATATTTCGCCATTTTTTTTTTTTTTGATTAAATGCTTCATGGGATTGGGATAGGATTGTAGTTCTTCCCTCAGTAAGTGTCTTTTTGTTTATTCAAATACTTGTTTTGCTTAAAATCAAAAGTTATGTCCATACATCTGTATAGAAAAAATAATTACCAGCACCAAGGCCACTATATTTCGCCATTTTTTTTTTTTTTTGATTAAATGCTTCATGGGATTGGGATAGGATTGTAGTTCTTCCCTCAGTAAGTGTCTTTTTGTTTATTCAAATACTTGTTTTGCTTAAAATCAAAAGTTATGTCCATACATCTGTATAGAAAAAATAATTACCAGCACCAAGGCCACTGAAAAAGTGAGTGAACACTGTTATACTCAATATAACAAGTGTCTCCTAAGATATTAAACTACCTACATTGACGTGTGGAGACGCATATGACGCCTAAAAAAGTTTTTAGGCACAGCAATTGTCCTCGTAGATTACAAGCAATTTACAATCGCCGGTAGCCTGATCAGGTTCGCCATTACATGGCCCAAGCGCCATAGACACCCGGAAACAAGCGCTCCTGAGCTTGGGCGACTGTAAGCAGACCTCCCGGAAGTGGGCCTAGATACCGTAACTGGTTGCCCATGATCAAAGCATGCGTTTGCATCACGATAACACAAACAGGTAACAAAAGACGAGCGCCTTTGCCCACTAGCAAACCACAGGAGGAGGAGGAGGAGGAGGAGGAGGGAAGAGAATACAGTCACTAACGGTGTATATGAACCCGTTGATATCAGACGGTCGTCAAACACACGCGTTTACATGAATTGTCACCCATTAATTCATGACATGGGAATGGGTGAGGGGCGGAACTGTCTGGGAAGGCTTAGATGAAACGTTTTAATGCCTGTTACACGGTCTATACTGTGAAATAATGCTGGATTCCAAAAAAAAACGACACAAACGGGTATGTGAAACGCACGGACCGGTTCCTGTGAGTCCGCGGGCCGGCTCTGCGCTATTCTACAAGTACTCATTAACAAAAGGCCCGGGCCGTCTGGACAGGAAGAACACTACAGCAGGAGGAAGACCCGGGGAGAGGAGAGGGAGCAACAGCCTTACAACAAAGCCCTCAAAACCACTCGCTACGCCTCATAACCCCAAAATATAAACGCCTAATAAGCTAAAACGGTACCGGATTTAAAGTCGGTTTCAGAACAGAGGGTTACTCACAGGTGGAAGATGCGGATGGTGACGGATTTCAGCCCCGGTTCGCAGCAGCTCCCTAGCTTTCACACCGACAACATGGCGGCTCGATCCAAGCAGACGCGCGCGGGGCATCATGGGTAGAATGAGAAGGAGCGCGTGCGGTTCTTTGCGCCAAGAGGGGAGTGTCGTCTTTTGTTGTGCACGAGACTCGTACAGCAATGTGCAGATTTACAGGCGCTCACAGTGTGACATACATCCCAACACAGTGAGCCAATGACAGCTTTTGAAAGTACAGTACTGGATTTGTGTTTTGTTTTGATATCTGTTATTTTGGGCACGACCATTTATCTCAGTTTCACATGTGAGCACATGTTTTTGCTCCAACAATCTGGTCTGATTTTTTTCTTCTACCTGGCTATTGTGTCCATTTTTATAAAATAAGATACAATAGATTACAAGCTATGTTATTAATAGTCTTGTTATCAACGCCAAATAATATAGTAATGCAAACAAATTGTTTTGTTTAATATAAAATATTCAGAAGTCTACAATTTTCTTATATAATTTATTTTAATGTAAATTAAACATGATTCAGAATGTGACCACTGACATGTTTTATGTAGACCTATTATAATCTCACTGTCTTTGAAATACATTGTTAATAATAGATACCAAATGTTGTATTTGTATGAGTATTCTGGTTTATTTTACATGCTTTTATGAGTTGCAAACTGTTAGAAACTCAAAAGTAAATTTCACAAATGTCACAAATTTTACAAGTGGGATTAATAAATACCTTTCTTCCTCTACAAAGTTGCAAAAACCATAGGGCAGAAAAGATGCATGCTCACCATAATACATTGAACTGAAATGTGAATGAAATGGCCCCCTATTCAAAATGTGAAACACTGTGAACCATGTTTACATGTATCATAATCTTAATATCTTAGTAAAACAATGTTAATAATACAGTAATTATAGACCCTTTAAAAATTAAATGTACCAAATACTGTAGTTATGTGTATAATACATCTGAGGGATTTATGCTTTTATTATAATCTAGAGTGGCAGATGGTAAGGTGAATAGGGTAAAAATGTAAAAAAAAAAAAAAAAAGATATCACCATACTTCCCCAGTTGATTATTAATAGTACATTAATTGTTTTTTATTACAAGTTTTCTGAAATGTTATGTTTAAAAATGCATTTACTTACATTTCCAGAACAGAAATCTGAACATTGGATAAAACCAGTTTCAAAAATCTTGTTTCATTTTGTTGACATATTGCAGTTTTTAAAGAGATTTTGGAAATCTCTTTTTAACTCCATAAATCTGAAAATATTGTCATGTACTGACATAGAATATGTACTGAAATTGACATCTACAGATGCAAATAGACCAAGTGTATTAAAATAAACACTTAAATGTGTATTTTGGATGTTTTTTTCCCACTAGTCTGACGCAAGGCATGTTATTATGAAAGCAAAATAGTCCAAAATTGACTAATGCATGAAAAAAAAAAAAACACATTTACTTGTAGTGTCTTGCTTTAAAAGTCAATTTGGTCACACATTTTACCAGTGGGATTAATGAATGTTTCTTTTCTCTCTATAACAGCTGCAAAAACCATGAGGTAGTACAAAAGATACATGTAGTTCATTATAAACTGCACTCATTCTAAAATAACAGGCTGTTTGAAATGTGAGCAGCAACTTAACTGCCTTTGTGTAAAGAGCAGGAGGACATTGGCTGCAAGCGAACTATTGCAAATGACATTCAATGAGATAAAACTGGTCTGTCCATTGTCTTCCTATCTGATTCACAGCTCTCCCTAAGGAGCACCAGTTTTATACACAACCCTGTGAAAACAAGGCTTTTTATCCTCATCCATATGTATTTGAGAGAATAAAAATGGTGTTTTATTTCACACAAGTCCTCTGTGGTGCACTTATAAGTGACCAAGACAAAGCATAATCTAGAAAGAGTTTATTATGCTGAACAACTGTCCCACCCTTCAGGTGTGTCCCTCTCGCACCCACACACTCTCTCTCTCTCTCTCTCTCTCTCTCACTCACACAAACAGCCTTCCTGGAACAAGTATTGTACATTAACATACATTCATTCTAAGTTTGTGTTCAAATAAACATTTATGGCTAGTCACATTATGCGTTAGGTGCATAAGTACATATCAAAACTTGTTGTCCGTGTACATCGACACAATCAGAAACACACATTCATGTACGCAGACACATGAGGGCCACCCAGAAGCACAACTCCTCTATCGTGAATTTTTACATGCACAAAGTCCTACAGCATTCCCCAAATACACATCTACCCAACCTACAACATTCATCTAACACATTACATTATATTGTCTTATATCAGAGTATAAACAATCTTTCTCTTACACACACACACACACCAGAAAGAGCTGAACGGGTAGCTCCGGGATGTGTTCAAAGATTACCTGGGTCAAAGGTTGGCCACCTTGTGAATACACAAACATATACAAAGGCCTATGTGCTCAAACACACACACACAGAAGATCTGATACTGTCTTCAAGTCTTATTTAATAATGCTTGTCTCAATGAGGCTTTAAGCATCTTGTTGTGGTCCTGTCCATATGCTTGCTCTCTCTCCAGAACTCTGGCTGGTGCTGCACTATAGAGTTTCTCCAATAGAGGGAGACAGAGTTCAAGAGACACAGACGTTGAAGCTGGTAGAACATTTCCCACAATGCAGAGGACTTCATCTCTCAGAGATAAGCAGCTGTTTTCCTCTGAGGGTGGGTTTTTCCTCTGGTTTCTATCCAGCCCT
>NW_015632722.1:692466-696089 GCF_001515625.1 Sinocyclocheilus rhinocerous
TATATATATATATATAATAGAACGTTCAAAAATTACAAACAGACACATAGTGAGGTTTCTAAAGAAATAGGCTGTGTTTGAAGTACTACCATACTAATAGTTTTTTAATGGTACATAGTTTCAACAGCAGAATGACCATATATGGCAAAATAAGCAGTATACAATGGAGTACACTACAATAAATTCCAAATCTCAAGTACTATCAGCAGCCTTTTAACATTTTTCTTGACTTATAAATTATTGCCCAGCTAATTGTTAAGGCATTTTTACACAAATAATAACAGATAATAAGTAAATAAATTATAAAAAGTAAACTAATAAATCAATAAATTGAAAAATAAATTAATTAACAAATAATAATACATTTCCTGGACATCACTTGCTGAATTAAACAAGAAATGTTTTATAACACCACGTCACACTATTTTATTTTTTTTTAATGTTCATTATTCCATAAGGCATCTTTCCATTATGTCATCACTTTTTGGATAATGTACTGGCTGACTCTATGGACAGGATATCTGGGCACCCCCTCCCCTCCTTTATTTTTTACATTTGTATTTGTGTTATTATGAATTATTTTTATTGTTTTATTGAATGTAATTAGTTGGGGTTTGGTAATTACGGTTATGATATGATATTGCAGATTTTTTTCTTGTGGCAAGTTTGTCATTTGTGCACTTGTTATTCCATGTAAACAATAAATAATAAAATACATTTTAAAAATATAAATACATAATATAAACAAAAGACAACATTTCTTTTTAAAAATAAAGTAAAAGAAAGTTAACTAGTTTCCTGGTGTGAACAGTGTCTTTACACACTATATTTAAAAACATTTCTTGAGACTATGAATTTTTAAAAAGAGTAAAATTTTCAAGTAAAGAATGGTTCTGATATTTGAGAATGCGTAATTTAATGTAGCTATGTGTACTTACGTATAGAGAGGCTGCAGCTGTAAGTGAGAACTCTTTTGTGGAGGCTGGTAACTATACGAGTCCAATCCACCAATGAAATCAACTGCAACAGAGTGAGAGGACTCAAAACTCAAGCACTTTAATGGCACTGTAATTCACTTTCAGGTTCTAACAAAAGCCAAGAATACTTACAGCTGTCCTCATCATCCAGGAAGACTTTACTAACATAGCAGGCATAAACAAATCCAAAGAGCTGAAACACAGAACAAAATATGTTAACAGCCAATCAGTCATCCTACTTCTCTGCCAAACATTCATGTGCACATACTTTTGTAAATGAAAAGAAAAGAGATCAAACGTAAGTACTCACTGCAAGAAACACTTGCAAGGCTGAGCTGACCACCTCTATGTATTGGTAGTCCAGTAGGCAGCCACTGACAGTGATCACATGATGATCCTGAGGAGCCAATGGTGAGTCAGGCACTGGAGTAACTAAGCAACCAGGCCCATTCTCCATCCACCAGGAACGATGAAGCGATGTGTTAAATGTCATTAGGAAATCCCTGTCCTACAGCAGAACACAAACAGGATTTAAAAGGCAAAAATACCCTAATCATGAACTCAACATTGACGCTGTGTACTTTCTTAATCCAAATTCTTAGTTTTTCCAAAAAAAACATTTTTTTGTTCCTTGTAATCTTTAAATATTTTAATTTAAAGATTACAAAGAAGCCCTATTATCATTATGGATAATGCTAACTGATAAACTCCACTATTTTGCGAGATGCCTGCTTTTCAGGATCAATACAATTCCCAATTAACAAAATCAAATAAAATGCCCTTTCTTTCATTAATACAGTAATAAAATGGTTTATGAATGCCGTTTCATGTTGACTCTTAAGATTAAAGCATAACAAGGCATAAAATCAAACATTTAATCAGACTCTTTGGTGTATTTACACAATGACTTATCATAGACTGGAGTCTGGACCAATGCAGTAAATCACCTACCTGTGACAGGTGACCAACTTCCAGGTAAAAGCAGATGATAAAAGCGTTCCAGCCAACCCAGACCACAAGCCACACAGCATACTGAAAGTGACAGACATGCATACTGTATATGTGCACATATAAAAAATATATTAACGAATGCATATGAGACATGTAAAGACCATGCAAATAGCAAACCATTTTCAGCTGTAGATGCAAAATGTGGGCAAAAACAAATGTGTTCTTTTTTTCCTACCAGTATAAGATATCTGGAGCGGATTTGCACAGTTCCAAACACTCCCAAAATGACGGCCATGATATGGAGGAAATTGGCAAGGATGGGAGCCCACTGAAATCCCAAAAAGTCAAACACCTGCCTCTGTAATGCAGCGACCTGTGAATAAACCAAGAACACTTTACATACACAACCATCCAACATTACAAAAATTTACGCATGCATAAGTGTGCACAAAAAGCTTGTGCCAATACAAATAACATCACATATAGTCGTCGAACCTTGTCCCATGTCTTTGCAGACTTCAAAATGAGCTATACTGGGTTTATTTAGGCAAACATCAGACAGGCAAAACAAGCTTGTGCAGCAGACTCCCAAGTTATATTGGCAGGAAAATGGTACACAAAGTCTGGTATTGCTGGCTACTATTCCTGGCAGGAATTAACACGTGCAGCATCCATCCAAACAGCCCAGTAAGCGACTGCACATTAACCACATGCAGGAGAGATGGAAAATTCTTCAGAGAAGGATCATCAGCCACAAGGACTCTGTGCCAGAAAGCTCAGATGCTTTCCGGACACTCGAACGTCCGTCAAAGTACTGCACATCCTCTGCCGCTCTCGCATGTGGGTTTATTAAATATTTTGGCTAATTTGATGATGGAGTCCACAGACTCTGCTTGGCCGTTGTGGTGGGTTAGTTTAGCCAAACCTCCAAGCCTCTTATGCTCGCCAAAGTTGCATTTATTTGATAAAAAAAAACAGTAAAAAAACAGTAATATTGTAAAATATTATTACAATTTAAAATATCATTTGAATATTCATTTTAAAATATAATTTATTCCTGTGATGGCGAAGCTGAATATTTCCACAAAAATAGTAAGCAGAATATTATTATATGCACAATATTAATATCTTTCAAAAACAGTAAAAAAAAAAAAGAAGTAATATTTCAAACTTTTGACTAGAAGTGCACTTTAATTAGTTAAGTTCTAACTTGTTTTGACTAATTCTGTATGGAAATCAGGTTTTCATGAAGATCATTGGGTGTGAAAAGCCTAAAAACAATAAAAATAAAAAAAAGATTTAAACTGTGAGGCCCTACCTGTTATCACTGAATCAGCAGTACGGGCTGCAGTGGACCATTAAACTCACTTAAGCCAATGGCAAATAAATAAAAAATATTGTCTCCACACACATAGGAGCAATCCCAAAGCTGGGGTGCCGCAGCTGTTTCCATGGAAACTGCCTGGAGCCCCAGCCCACAGCCCTATGAGAAAAGACCCCCTTCATCAGGAGGCCCCTCATCCTCACATGTCTCTCGTCTGTGTGTTACACAAATCATGCATATGCATACATATCTGGGGCATGAAGTTTCTCCAAGAAAAGTTTTGACAGGCTTCTCAATTGGCCCCCTAAGAAAGGAACCAGGACACATTCTCCCTTGGCTTCACCCCTCCCAAATCAGAACCCCTGCGTCCT
>NW_015632722.1:696128-719322 GCF_001515625.1 Sinocyclocheilus rhinocerous
CAGGAAAGACTAGATTTGAACTGAAAATGAACAAAACTGTCTTACCAGCTGCAGGCAGCAGATGACCACCAGCGTGCACCTCCCGTCGCACCGACCCATGCTCTCGCGCTTGAGGCACGGCTTGGGCCCCGCGAGGCGTCGGGAGAAAGCGGAGTCCCCGGTGAGGTCCAGCGTTTTGCTTCACGGTTACTGTTCAAAGCATCAAGAAGCCCACCGGGCCGCGTGCATGCTTCGGTGCGTCGATGCTTTCGGATGGCTGCTGGTCATTCCGGATCTCCTCCGCTGAACTGTCCTAACCGAAGCGTCCTACAGCCCCGTTGCGGTTCCGAATCCACACCTTCATTCCGTACCGGGTACCAAGCGCAGACAAACCCAAAATAACACAAAGAACAGAGGAAGAGTCAGAGAGCGCGTTTAACTGGCAGAAATGAGCATCATATGATAAGCATCAGACGGAGCGCGAGCGGGGGGTGTAAGGGCGCGATTTAAGAAAATAACGCAAATGAAATCTGGAACGAGCACAAAGCGAGCCTTTGTGACTTACAGTGAGGTCCGGTATTCGTTTTTCCGAGCTGATGTGCCGTCAGGGGTCTCAGACTGGCGCTGTAGCTTGAGCAACCATCCTCCTACTCCGGCTCTTTGTCAACATCCGCACCGGGAGGGTGAGCGGAGCGGGGTTTGTGGGTGGACGCTCACCGCCCGCTCGACACAACACGAGGTGTTTTATAGAGCACAAAGAAAATCATCATGCAGCTATGGACACTCTTTTTACAACCTGCAAAAATGACTCTTTTGAAACTAATATTACATCATGATGACAAGATAAATACCTACAAACATACTACATTCGTAATCAGACTAGTTACTTTTTTATTGATTACATGATTATATATTATTCACATGGTGACATGGCATGCAGGTAAACAGGTATAATTTATTACGTTTATTTTGATTGTTGTGATTTTAAAAATATTTATTTTAATTTAATATTTTTAGGATTTCATTACGTATTAGCTTTTTATTACTTCACGAACCCCCCTGAAGTCCCTTCATGAACCCCAAGCTTTTTTACGGAATATAATGTTTAATGCAATTGATGTTGTTAATAACAATGACTATAATATATTTTCTTTCTCTTTATATTTTATATCAAAATGGTACAAGATTTTTTTAAAATCTTATTTAAAACCGTATTTAAATCAATGTGATGAACAGTTCAAACGTTATCTAAAAGTATATACTGTATGTGAAGCCCAATCTACATTGAAAAGCTGAGTTTCAAATTCTAAAAAGTCTTGTGGATTTTTATTTGAACCATTAAAATGAAATAAAAAGATAAGTGTCAAAATGAAGAAGAAATATTTTAGGCCACTAAGCTAGTTTATTACACTGATCATGAGAACTCCTTTGTAAAAAAAAAAAAAGATATTGTCAAATGTTTTTGTTTATCTTGTTATATTGCATATACTAATTATATATTATATAACTGTATATAAGTGTTACATACGTGCATATATATATATATATATTTTTTTTTTTTTTTTTTTTTTACTGGATCCAGAGAGAACTGTGGGAGACATAAAATAATGGAGTCACACATGGAGCAGAAATGGGTAAACAGTATGGGAGGAATGTGCTCCTTTTTCAATTCCAGATATGTATAATATTTTAATTTTAAAAAAAAATATATATATATATATATATATATATTTTACCAATTGGTTCTTCTGGATGGAAAACAACCTCATTCACAGACCCAGCATGACCAGGGAGCTTATAAAGGATCCTACGGGATGTTGTGTCCCAAATATACACAAACCTACAGCACAAATACATCACATTAACCTCAAACATAATCAGACTGTGCAAACACTGCATAACCCACACAAAAACACCCATACCTGTCAGCAGAACCAGCTGCAATCTTACTCCCATCAGAAGACCAAGAGCATCTGAGAAGATTCTAAAACACACACACACACACACAAAAAATAAACTTTCATTACAAAAACCTTTGGCCCGGCAGTATGAACTTCCAGCTCAGCATCAGTAATGTTCATTATAAGAATGAACTGATAATTCACCCCTGATTAAAAGTCTAACCGAAAAGAAAAAAAAACATTTGATAGCAAACACAGTGGAAATTATTCTTTAATAAACAAATAAACCATAAAATATAATCTTTTTTTTTTTGTAAATACAGAGAGAATTGTGCTTACCTTCTCAAAGTTATGGACATTTCCCTGAAAGATCTTCACACACCTCTCCTTTGGTGCAAATGGACGGATATCCCAGACACGCACTGTTCCAGACACACATAAAACATCAGCATATGTAGTAGACGTACACAGTCAGTCATGCACACATTATAACAGGTACATAATACACTACCATTTAAAAGTTTGGTGTCAGTAAAATATATACATTTATTTAGAAATTAATACTGTATTCAGCATATAAGTAACGGTTTTAAAAATGTATAAGAAATGTTTCTTAAGCACCAAATCAGCAAATCAGAATGATTTCTGAAGAACCATGTGACACTGGAGTAATGATGCTAAAAATTCTGATTTGCCATCACAGAAATAAATAACATTTTTAAATATATTAAAATATAAAAAAGTTTTTTATAGTACTGTTTTCAAACACATAAAAAAAAAATCATACTGACCCCAAACCTTTGCACACATGCATTTAGGCTTACCGCTGTTATCCATTGAGTTAGACAGAAGGTAGGACCCGTCTGCACTGAGACTCAGACCTGTCACAGAGTCTCCATGACCCTGCATACTGTAAATCAGTTTGTTCTGTCTGAGGTCCCATACCTACAACACAAAACACATACACACAGCATTAAATATATGTACAAAAACATATTCAGGCACAAGAGCCCAGACATCCGTTGCAGAGTATTTGTAGCACACAAACCTTTATGTCATTGTCGATGCCTCCTGAGATGATCTGGTCACTGGTATCATTGAATGTTACACTAAGAACCTGATATGTGTTCTGGAAAGTGTGAACAGAGGCCTTCTTCCTGATGTCCCACAGCTACAATAACACATGAACAAAGTAGTACTGAGGACAGTTCAAATTCTATCATGTTTTATCTAGACATTTCAATCAACAATAAAATGAAAAAGACTCACTGTAACAACTATCAAACATTATCATAATCCAGACATCAAAATGTATTTTATTTACTGGCTATATGCCTTTTCATACAAGACAGGACAGTAGAGATTTTTGACAGAAATGGGAATGGGTTGGGCTCACAAACCAGTTCGCATTCGAACCAATGTCCCCTTGAGCACATCAGTTTGATACAATTCATGAGCGTCACACAAACAATTTTCAGTTTCTCTTCAAACAATAAGGGCGTGCATTTTCTCTGTAAACTGAGCTGTAGCAATTGAATGGTGGTGGTGGCATAATGGTTAAAAGATCTAAGCTAATATCTGGATCTGAGGAAGGATAGAGGAAGGATACAGAAAATTGCTGAACTGCCATCAACATACTCAACCTCTTACAAAACCTCAGACAGCTCCATGACGCATTTGATGTGCTCCATGTATGTGCACTGGTCAATGTTTATGTGAATAAAAGCCTATAATAAATCAGTTGTGCCATATAAAGCAATCATTTCTGTTCTGAAGACTTGGATTAAACCACTTGATTCATATGGGTTACATTTACTGTGCATTTGTAATTTTTGAAGCATGAAAATTTTGGTTGCAAAGACTTTTACAGACCTTAATCAAGGTAGCGCCATATTTAATTTTTGACAGGAATGAAAAAAAGGCTGTGACTGATAAAAGTACAGTGTGTTCAACGGATTGTACTGTTGTTTACAACATACTGTTCAACTGACAAAACGTTTTCCGGAAAAATATTCAGTAGACAAAAACACCACTAAAAAGGGTTGTGAGTTGTGAAACTTATACTATCTAAAAGCTTTATACAGTGCGTGCCATTGTAAAGACTGTAAGTCTATCGCTCATGTTATATTCAGTATGCCATCTAACTTGATTAAGGTCTACTGGATAGACAAAAATGATGCTAGAACATTTAAAATCTCTTCATTTGTGTTAGGAAAAATGGGATTGGAATGACACGAGCATGAGTAATTAATGACAAAATGTTCATTTTTTGGGTGAACTATCCCTTTAATTTTATAGCCGTTATGTTTTAACACAACATTTAATGCTGCAGCTGCACTGCCACTATATCCTTGGCCTAATCAAAAATGTAAAAATTGTAATAGAGCTTTTTTTTTCATTAAGTCAGAGAGTTTCAAGTCTAGACTTGGTGAACTGAATTTACCTTTACAGTTCCATCATCACTGCCCGTACAGGCCAGCTGTGGGCCGCGCCGAGCCGGAAAACATGAGTTCACAAAGGACGTGTGTCCTTTCAGACGCTTCACACGCTCCCCTGTCTCACTGTCCCACACACACACCGTCTTGTCCGTACTGGCTGAAAAGAGCAGACTGGAGGACACAAACATATTAGTATGTGATAGATTGATGCATTTATAGAAGAAGAATATATAACCTACAGTATAAAATTTTAAAATGACAGTGTAAATGATGCAGAATTTTTTTTTTTGTCTTTTACACAAACGCACCTGCCATCAGTGTTATAATGAAGCTCCATCACAGCTCCACTGTGACCTTTAAGTGTTGCATAGTTTTCACAGTCTCCATATACATTCCACAGCACTACAAGAACATGGGCATTAGACACAATCACCAAAAGCAATTCAAACACACATGTGAATCATTACATCAATACTACCTACACATAAAAAATAATATATAATAATAAAATAACAAATGTCATGTGACTCACAGATGAGGCGGTCATATCCAGAGGAGGCTAACGTGGCTCCATTAGGGTGAAATTTGCAGCAGTATACTTCACCTTCATGACCAGAGAGCAGCATTATAGGAGCCTGCAGACTGGAGCTGCGTGGAGGGCCCTGACATGAACACAAATAGACACACACACACATACAGATTCATGTTTGTTTATGCAGGTGCTGTTATAAATAAATGATGATGAAACTTCCCCCCAATCATGCACCCACTAAACTTTGACTGCAGATGGCAATGTGTTTTGGAATCTAAAATCTGTTTTGAACAAATCCTTTTCGTTCGCTTCTATGCACAATATTTTTTTCATTCATTGTAGTCTCTTTTTTGCTGTTGTTAATTGTGGGCATAAAGCTTGAACTTATAGTAGAGTGTTAGAAGTTTAGTTAATTTACTTATATTTTACCAAATGTAACATTCATAAATGCAAGTTCACTTATAAAAAATAACTTTATGATTTTGTTGACTTAAGTAAGCCTGTACATAGTATTAGAGACTCTTTAAATAAGAAAGCTGTTAAGACTTTAAAAGTTTGTTAGCTTTACAAAGAATGTATTTGATATTATTTTTCCCGATTGTATTTATATTTTTGTATTATTTATTTATTTTTGTAGTTGTTTTTCTCTTTAATTTTTGTTTGCACAGACGTACAATGTTACGAATTTTAAATTAGAACGAAAGTGCATGTAACCTGTAGAAAGATTCACTGAACGAATCGTCTAGGTAAATTGATTCAAAAGATTCAAATCAGTAGGATGAACCAAAGTCCCATAAATACAAACGCTTGAGCCCCAGCTAGTCTTTTCCTTCGAATTCAGCTCAGCCTGTCAGTCTTACCGTTGTTTTTCTCTTTAATTTTTGTTTGCACAGACGTACAATGTTCGATATTTGAATTAGAACGAAAGTGCATGTAACCTGTAGAAAGATTCACTGAACGAATCGTCTAGGTAAATTGATTCAAAAGATTCAAATCAGTAGGATGAACCAAAGTCCCATAAATACAAACGCTTGAGCCCCAGCTAGTCTTTTCCTTCGAATTCAGCTCAGCCTGTCAGTCTTACCATAGCAGAGAGCTGGGACTGCGCTGCAGCCACTAGCTCTGTCCGGGGCCTCTTCACTTCGGCGGGAACGACTGCCATCTCTGCGCCGCGCTTCTTTGGCTCGATCATTGTTGAGAAAAATACTCAAAACCCGACAATAAATGAAAAACGATCAGATTCTTTTCAAATTAATGAATTTTTCGAGCCACCAACCACCACCGAGCTACACACCCTCCCTCGCCGAGTGAAACACATCCGGTAACACGAAGGCTTCTGATTGGCTGGCTCACGCACAACGCGATCTTATTGGCTACTGTTAAATCTCTGAACCGGAAGACAATGTACTGCCACTGACGGAAATCATGTTTCATCCAAACAAGGGGAATGTACTGCTCGAAATGTATTTACGTTTTGCGTTGGGATGTTTTGTAGCGTATTAAATAGTAACGTGGCTCTCGGCATTTACATTTGACCATTTTTTTATTGAATAATGATTTTTGTAATTAAAACTGCGACGATTTAACACGTGCACTTTACAGTCATCTTGTAGATTCTTTTCAAATTACGCTAAACTCTCCTAGACCTAAGAAGAAGAAAAAAACTTTCCTAGACCTGATTCGCAGTCCATCAGGTAAATTCATTGATCTTGGCATATTCTAATCTGGCATGAGATGCATTACATAAACACTAACGATGGCATCTTTAGATTTCATTTTGTTTTATGCTTCAGCATGACCAGTTAAAGAACTAGTTACAGAAAGATGGCAAACCATACGTGTACCTCTCTGTAGGTGTGATGGCAGAGGAGCGGATGAGAGAGCCAGCTGGTCTGGATGGACTGCCGCCTATGTACAGCATTCTGAAGGGAGAGGTTAGATTTAAATCCCCATATGCAGAATATAAAATCACATTGAAATGTCCTCTTATTGATTTATTCACCTTCGTGTTTTCTTATTTACTTAGGTAGTTTCTGTCACAACATATGGTGCTTTTGTTAAGATTCCAGGATACAGAAAACAAGGTAAAGTTGGAGAGTTATCATCAAGATGTGTGTTCTTATTTAAATGAAGATGAACACACACGTATTTTTGTTTATTTGTGTTTGCATTGGCAGGTCTGGTTCATAAGAGTGAGATGTCATCCTGTCGGGTGGATAACCCAGCTGAAATTGTTGATGTAGGGGAGCACGTATGGATAAAAGTAATTGGCAGAGAGGTACATTCAATTTGCATGTACGCAAATACAACAATATCAATGTCATTTTATACTGTTACCAACATATTTTCATTGCATATACTAAAAGTTAAATTTATGCTGTGATTTTACATGCAGCACTGATTAAACATCGGTTTAGTGTTCTTATAATTCGGATACAGTATTTTAATTATGCTTTTTGATTTCCATCCACTATCAGATGAAAGATGATAAAGTAAAACTGTCCTTCTCTATGAAATCTGTCAATCAAGGCACTGGGCGGGACTTAGACCCCAACAATGTTATGGCAGAGTAAGTGGTTTTATGGTACATGAGTGCTTTGTTTGAGCAAACCAAACCTTGTACTTATAGGAGGTTAAGTATGGTAATTCATAATCATACCAAATTGTGCATGCATAAATATTCACACAGACAGGACGAACGTCGCCGGAGACAGTTTAGAGATCATACTGAGCAGAAGATCACGCTGGAGGCTGTGCTCAACACCACATGCAAAAAGTGTGGCTGCAGAGGTATGAACCTCCAGGTTATGTCAATCTGACCCAATTCCAGTGTACGCTAGACTTTTGACCCTATTTTGTCCTAGTTTAACATTTTTATCTTAAACTCAACCCTAATGCTATTTCAACAAGATTCAGCCAAATTAAAAACATAAGTCATGTTTTTCTTCAGTACCTTGACTTAAGTACATGTTTTGGTAAAATAAAGAAAATCTACTGAAAAACAACTCTAACTTAGAAAATACGAAGGACAGTGCTAGTCTTTGTGACTTTATTATATAAAAAAAAATGCTGATTGTCATTTCAGTAGTTACACTGCCATTTAAAAGTTTGGGGTCAGATTTTTAAAATGTTTTTGAAAGAAGTCTTATGTTCACCAAGGCTGCATTTCTTTGATAAAATAATACGGTAAAATTGTGAAATATTATTTAAATAACTTCTATTTTAATAAATTTTAAAATGTAATTTATTCCTTTGACAAAGCTGAATTTTCAGCTTTACTCCAGTCTTCAGTGCCACATAATCCTTCAGAAATCATTCTAATATGCTGATTTGGTGCTCAAGAAATATTTCTTAATACTATTAATGTTGAAAACAGTTGTGCTGCTTAATATTTTTGTGGAAATTGAGATACATTGAGTGTCAATTTTAGATCTCACATTCATTGTCTTTATTTGCAGATTGTACTTTTAATCCCTGAACATCTGTTATGGCAGTGTTTAAATCATAAATAATGACTTGTATGTCTGTTTGTATGTAAGGTCACTTTGCAAAGGATTGCTTCTCCCAGCCTGGACTGCAGTACAGTTTAGTGCCAGAAGAAGAGGAGGAGCCGCCGCCGCCGGCCAGTCAGCAAACCCAGTCAGAGCCCCAGAAACGTAAAAAGGTACAGACACACCTCTTTGACAGCAGAATTATTGCACCAGATGACATGATGCCTGTAAGCGGTTGTGTAACCCTGCTCTTGTTTTACTTGTTGCCAACTTTTGCAATAGTTCCTTGTTGCAGACTTTTTGATCTGCCTTCCATTTGCATGCTCATGACGCCCCTTTGCATTTTTCCTGCAGGAAAAGAAGGCAAAGAAAGAAAAGAAGAAAAAGAAAGAGAAGAAAAGAGACAACTCTTCATCTGATAGCTGCGATGAAGACACCAAACGGCCAAGGCATTCACACACACATTCAGAAAAGAAGAAAAAACACAAGAAACACAAACACAAGACAAAGTGATCATTTTGGTTTGCGAAATAGTTGTGATATGCATGTACAAGCTTGTGCAAGAACAGGTTTTTTTTTTTGCATGTACATCAAGATTAAATCTATCTAAATGATTTCGCAATGTATTTTTTGTTAATATTGTTTGGCCATTAAATGTTACTGGCTTCATGTGTGAAGGTTAAAAAGTTCACTGCACAACCTCCAAATGGCCTTTCACCCAGAAACACACAGACACAAGATCCAGTTGCTTGATTAGAACACATGCGCGTTACCCAGCAGACACTGGAACATGCTTAAATTAGAAAGACCTCACGGAATTATAACAGTGTGTTACACTAAGTCCTGTTAAACAACAAAAACACACATGGCACTGGAGTGCATGATGTAAATGTTGACAATAAATTGCACAAGGTCAATTTGGAGCAAATGTCATTTATTGTAGACCAAAGGCATATGCCATAACACTGACTGAAGAAGCATATCACACACCCAGTATATGAGCTCTAATACAGACATCTGGAGGTATGAAGTTGGAATTTTATTCAGTGTTTGAGGAACGGTGCAAATGAAACAGAAGAACACCACAGAAAATCCATTGGAAATGTACATAACCATTGATGAGGATGGGTTGTGACTGAGGTTTCCCTTTATTCCCCCTTTACATAGTGTCGTGTGGATACAACGTCACCAAGCGTCAATGTCTGTTAATAAAAGAGAGGTTGGCCTGTTGATGTACATTCATTCAGTCAAACACCCATAAATATTGGCAAAAGTAATTACTTTAAATTGCTTTTGCTGACTTTTCTTATAATTCTGTTCCCAGCCAAAAGAGGCACTCGCTGTAAGTAAACAATACTGACCAGTGTGAGGCTGTTGTCACTGACATCTCGGACCAGGGTCGTTCAGTGCCACATAATCCTTCAGAAATCATTCTAATATGCTGATTTGGTGCTCAAGAAATATTTCTTAATACTATTAATGTTGAAAACAGTTGTGCTGCTTAATATTTTTGTGGAAATTGAGATACATTGAGTGTCAATTTTAGATCTCACATTCATTGTCTTTATTTGCAGATTGTACTTTTAATCCCTGAACATCTGTTATGGCAGTGTTTAAGTCATAAATAATGACTTGTATGTCTGTTTGTATGTAAGGTCACTTTGCAAAGGATTGCT
The DNA here is from genome assembly GCF_001515625.1 of Sinocyclocheilus rhinocerous. Taxonomy (NCBI): domain Eukaryota; kingdom Metazoa; phylum Chordata; class Actinopteri; order Cypriniformes; family Cyprinidae; genus Sinocyclocheilus; species Sinocyclocheilus rhinocerous. The sequence continues at coordinate 706,146 of NW_015632722.1, forward strand.
TCTCCCAGCCTGGACTGCAGTACAGTTTAGTGCCAGAAGAAGAGGAGGAGCCGCCGCCGCCGGCCAGTCAGCAAACCCAGTCAGAGCCCCAGAAACGTAAAAAGGTACAGACACACCTCTTTGACAGCAGAATTATTGCACCAGATGACATGATGCCTGTAAGCGGTTGTGTAACCCTGCTCTTGTTTTACTTGTTGCCAACTTTTGCAATAGTTCCTTGTTGCAGACTTTTTGATCTGCCTTCCATTTGCATGCTCATGACGCCCCTTTGCATTTTTCCTGCAGGAAAAGAAGGCAAAGAAAGAAAAGAAGAAAAAGAAAGAGAAGAAAAGAGACAACTCTTCATCTGATAGCTGCGATGAAGACACCAAACGGCCAAGGCATTCACACACACATTCAGAAAAGAAGAAAAAACACAAGAAACACAAACACAAGACAAAGTGATCATTTTGGTTTGCGAAATAGTTGTGATATGCATGTACAAGCTTGTGCAAGAACAGGTTTTTTTTTTTGCATGTACATCAAGATTAAATCTATCTAAATGATTTTGCAATGTATTTTTTGTTAATATTGTTTGGCCATTAAATGTTACTGGCTTCATGTGTGAAGGTTAAAAAGTTCACTGCACAACCTCCAAATGGCCTTTCACCCAGAAACACACAGACACAAGATCCAGTTGCTTGATTAGAACACATGCGCGTTACCCAGCAGACACTGGAACATGCTTAAATTAGAAAGACCTCACGGAATTATAACAGTGTGTTACACTAAGTCCTGTTAAACAACAAAAACACACATGGCACTGGAGTGCATGATGTAAATGTTGACAATAAATTGCACAAGGTCAATTTGGAGCAAATGTCATTTATTGTAGACCAAAGGCATATGCCATAACACTGACTGAAGAAGCATATCACACACCCAGTATATGAGCTCTAATACAGACATCTGGAGGTATGAAGTTGGAATTTTATTCAGTGTTTGAGGAACGGTGCAAATGAAACAGAAGAACACCACAGAAAATCCATTGGAAATGTACATAACCATTGATGAGGATGGGTTGTGACTGAGGTTTCCCTTTATTCCCCCTTTACATAGTGTCGTGTGGATACAACGTCACCAAGCGTCAATGTCTGTTAATAAAAGAGAGGTTGGCCTGTTGATGTACATTCATTCAGTCAAACACCCATAAATATTGGCAAAAGTAATTACTTTAAATTGCTTTTGCTGACTTTTCTTATAATTCTGTTCCCAGCCAAAAGAGGCACTCGCTGTAAGTAAACAATACTGACCAGTGTGAGGCTGTTGTCACTGACATCTCGGACCAGGGTCGTCTCTTTACCGTCCCATTTCTGAACATGAACCAATTTGCCTCCATCTACAGTTACCACAGACTGATGGACAAACAGAAGCAGCAGGGTAAAGATCAAAAGACAAACCGTTCTTAATTGGAAAACTGTCTCATTTTTACTCTTGCTACCCAGGAGCAGCGATGAGTGGCGTTTCTATGCTTACATTAATGACTGACCCGATGAATGTCATGGGATAGGTCAATCTCCCACAGGGGCTTCATAGAAACCCTTGTATCCCACCAACAAGACCCTATTGTGTTATTCAAGATGAGCTTGCATGTCTTTCACCCAATTCACAATGTGTCAGTCATGAAATTCTACGTGCCTTTAGAAATCTCAAAGCACGTGACTACTGAAAGTGGGACTAATGTGTGCTCTGTGCACTGCACATTGAGATTTTATTACCTTGACTTTACGGTCATCTGCAGTGGTCTCGTCAAATTCTTCTCCCAGTTTGAAACTGATTTCTGTGGTTTTGAAAGTGCTGACGGTCTTAAGTGTGATGACGTCGCCCTCCAAGGAAATTATGGTTGTGGGCTTGGTCATACTGCCAACCTGACGCGTGGCAAAGCCCACGCCTGATAAATAAACACAACACAAACACTTTATAAAAGGTATGAAGTCATTTCAACAATCCACATGCAGAGAAATTCACATGGACAGCATCAAGAGCCAATGATCATTTTAAAGACTGGTCTGTACTGTAAAGAAGTTAAATATTAATATTAAGTATAATTAATTATTTAATTAATTTTAATTGTACAAATTTGAAACATTTCTAAGGGTTTAATTAAATAAAGCCCCTAAATATAAAATATTTTAAATAATAATAATTTTAAAAAAATCTAAAGAATTTTACTAAGTAAAGTTTAAATATGAAATATATTTCCTAATAATTTTAAAATGAAAAATAATTCTAAAGGGACCGCCATTTATCAGAGAAAATGCAAAAGAAGAACGAGCATCTGCATAGCTTAAGGGCAGAATAGTAATTATTAAAGATTGCATATATATTCAGAGGTTAGTCACGAATGAACAAATGTCTGCAAATAACCAAACTCTGGAACGGTCAAAATGGTCAAATCAGCACACGTGCAGTTTTGGATGAATGCAGCAATTACTATTGATTTGTTCAGCAAATACTGTGAGGGAGTATGTGTGCAAATGCAGACGGGGCAGACTCTTCTTTGACCACAGATAAAGAGCAGAAAATCAGGGCTCATTGCAGTTCGCTGAAGAGCAGTGAATTTGAAAGCGGTTGGTCGAAAGAAAAAAAACACCCACTTTGTCTCACCCACACTTGCCTCCCTCCTTCCCTCTATCTCCATAGAGTTGCACTCTGATTGATTTTTTCCCCCCCTCATCTTCCACTCTTAAGCTACAGGTCACTCAACACTACTTCAAAATCACAAATACTACACAACTGGCCAAAAAATGGCTGGCAAGCATCTAAGACACATTTCCATATGATTGTGTAAAAAACATCAAGGTCACGATATAGTTCAAGTTCTTTAGGCAGTATGTACCTTTTTTTTCTCAAAAACAAGTTGGCAAAATAAAGGGCTCATTGTATTTTATACAAGAGAACCGCAGTAGCTCTACAGTCACTCTACACTACAGCATGAATCTGGTTGTGTGTGAGAAAGCACGTGTGTGAGGTTCATCGAAGGAGACCCTCCTTGCACCACATGCACTCCATCTTAAACACACCCATGCACACATAGTAGCACAGATGCACCTGCACAATAAATGCTCCTCAGATCACATTTCCCACTCTGAAGCTATCAGAAACACACACCCAAATTACATGTGCTTACTTGCATCAAAAGGCACACCCTATGTTTAGCAGTAAAGCAATACACACTGCATACATCTACACCATTCACCCCCTCCTTACTCACCGAGGGCTTTCATGTAGTCATCGAAATTTTTGCTCTCCTTTAAGTTCCATGTGCCAACAAAAACGTCTGCCATGTTTAGAGCTGAGTGAGAGAACAAGAGCAACGAATGAGAGTGAAAAAGAAAGAGAGAGTGAGAGAGGAGGGTAAGACAGCACCACTGAGCTCCTGCAATCTTACTGGCTGATTTATAACTGCTGTTTGTGATGTCATCACTACAAGCCTGGGGGGTGGATGAGGGAGGAGCAATGCCTGGAGAGGAGAGTAGAGATGACAGACGGGCGGCAGGGGGGTCGGAGAGATGGGGAGTTGGGAATTGTAGGAGAATCAATTATGAAAGATAGAATAATGAAAGATAAGGAAGTCAAGGGACTGCAAAATCGATGCGACGTGCGAAAACATTTCACTTTCTTTCGAGTTTCCATATGAATTTGACTTTAAAAATGTCTGCTAAATGAATAAATGTAAATGTATTGGTCCAAAATTGGCTCCCAATTTGGACGCTCAAGAAAGACTTGATTTGGGATGGACTTATATTAAAATTATGGCTGATACAGATAAGCCAAAAATTATGTTAAAAAACAATAAATGGCTGATATTAAAATTCTATACTATTTGTCTCATTAAATTAAAAATAAAAAACTAAAATATTTTTAAATACTACAAGTACATTTAAACATCACAGCATTATAATATACAAATTTAAAAACGATGTTCATTTTGAGATTTGCTAAAGATGATAATTAATAGCATTGTTCAATTGTTAATGTTTTAAAAAATTACTTTAAGTGAAAGCAAAGATAATCTAAATGTAAGAATGGGGCAAATGAGCATGCACTAAATATCCACCATCGACCCATACACAGAAAAAATTGTGTTTTCACTCAGAAATTGCTATTAAATTTCATAAACAAACAATTATAAAGAAATTGCAAGTCACAGACTGCATTAAATGTGAATACTAATGAAGTACATTTTTTATGTAAAATGTACTCCAATAATCGTTTTTACAGTCTAATGTTTACTTTAAAAAATGTATAGAAAATAAAATATCTAACTTTACTTTTCTGAGTCAGTATCTACAATTACTTTTTATCAAATGGTCTGAAGTTGATTTTAAGTGAATGTATAACGTCAGTTCCCCTTCCATTTTGATCAACAAGTAAATTTTGTCACTGAAAAACTTAAAAGTCTTCTTTTTTTTTTTTTTTTTGAAATATGTGCTACAGTTGTTAAAAAAAAGTCATTTTGTTTGATATTTTGTTCTTAACATTTAGTCATTTAGCAGATGCTTTTTATCAAAAGTGACTTACAATTGAGGAACATTCTAAGCGTTATTTAATGCATTGATTCATTTTAAGTGTGGCTTAGAGAGCAAGAAAGGGAGAGAGTGAGAGCGCAGTGTGGAGGGGGGAAGGAATGATAGATATGGGGCCAGGGTCAGGCCATATTCTTTTCTCTCTCGCTTTGTGTCTCTTTCTTTTACAAGTCACTGAGGACAAGGCCTTATGTCGGAGGACTCTTTCTTCCCACCCTCTACACTCTTGGCTGTTCAGCTCAGTAAGAGGCAGTGAAGATCTAGCTGTATCAGCTGCTGTTTGTACAATAATCACCAAAACATTGCACCAGTAACACTAAACCTCTTCCCCAGCCCATCCTTTGAGAAGCAAGGCTGAATTTACAAGTGTTTGTAAGTGAGGCCGCACAGTCTGAAACAGACGATTGTTTCAGCAAGTAGGCTATGTGTGGAACAGTTTTTCCACAAACAACTGCGGGAAGGATCTGAATACCAAGATTGCACACAATAAGGTCTGGGGTTAATGCTGAACTCTTGAATTTTTTATAGTTTGTATGTAACGTTAAGTTGAAGATTGTTATCAGAAAGCAGCTGTTTTATAGTTCATGAACATTAGACAACTGGTGTAGGTTCTTTTGATCAATAACAGCTTTTTACTAAAAGTATTACAAATTGTTATCAATGAAATAAAGTAAAAAAATATATATATTAGATGAAAAACTTAAACTTCCAAAAACATAAAAGAAAATTAGAAATCATGCAACTAAAATAAATACACTGCAGCTGAACTACTACAATGACTAAAATTAAAACTGAAAAAAATAAAGCTACATTGACATATTAAAAAAAAAATATACAAAAGCACATAACAAAATTACTAAAAGCATAAATTTAAATGAAAACTGCAAATATAAAAATAAAAGATAATTCTAAATATTAATGAATACTATAATAGTGTATAAAAAAATCTAAATTAACACTGTAAGTGACTAGACAAACTATATGTCACTAGCAACTACCTCTACAATCTATAAAACCCAGTTCATTTCCTTGTTTTATTTGGAGGAAACGTTCCAGGATTTCCCTGTTTGTACTCATCATTCCCCTGTGGGAACATGATGTGAAACATTCACACATCCTTTGAAATATGCACCTGTTTGAGCATGTACAAATACGCACAGACACACACCCTTCTCTTTGTCACTTCTCACAGATATTTATATTTATACTTGATTATCTTTTCAGCTATTATACCATACCATATATCTAATCTGCAGATTATTATCAACTGACGTTGATCAATTACTGCTGAATTGTATTATAAATGCAAGATCTCTCATAAATTGCAGGTATTGCAGGTGTGTCAGTATTGACAGCATTCAGATGGTTTCTGAGTTTTGTAGTGTTTGTGGTTGTTATGTAAATAAATATTAGACTGAAGTGGCAAATCAAAGACATTTTGCACTTCACTGACAGTTACTAGTACTCTATTCCTGCTCTCACAAGTTTTTGCTGTTGACTTTGGAAGCTTGTATTATCCATGTAAACCAAATGATGTAAAATATAGGCCAGTTCTCTCAAAAGGACTGATGATATAACCTTATGTGTTGTATAACGCCACTTCTGGAATTATTTATAATATGCAGGTTTTCACCTTTATACACTTGGTATTTGAACACACACTCATAGACTGAGTGGACTGTCACTATGTCTAACCCAACACAAATGTGTGACTAAACACGGTATGCAGAGTTCATGTGTTTTGACATTTGACATAAACAGGTGGTGGAGAGAAACAGGGGAAGAGAGAGAGAGAGAGAGAGAGCAGTTTTAGAATGGTGATATGTCAACCTTCTTTTAAAACACACAAAACACAGATCATGAAAACAAGGTAAACATAGTCCAAGTCACAAAACAGGTCACAAATCCAAGCTCTTTTACTAAATACCTACATATCTTGTTGGCATGTCTGTTAGATTTTGGTCAGCAGCATTTAAAATCATTGAGTCGCGAATTCAACATGGAGGTCAACTAATTGTTAATAACTAATTTTAGTAAATAATAAAAATTAGCATAAAGCTAAATGCAATATTATGTTAATAATGCGCGAATCAGTCAATGACTCTTTAGTGGTCCACGTTTTATAAGATCCATCAAGGTTCGTCTCGCGCATCGTAAATGTCGTGTGGTGCACTTAGCACAATTAGCTAACCATCTACTATCTTTTTAAACAGAACAGGGTTTTATTATAAATATGTGCAGTGTAAATCTATAATAACGTGATACAAAATTATAGTACTCACGTTTTGTAGTAGCCTACTGTCCGATACTGAACGGAAATCGCTGTTGCTATGGTTACCGCTGCAGGCGACCTCGACTTTTGTATCTGTTTACATGACGTTCTGCTAAATGTTTCATTATTCTTCTCATATTAAAATACAAATTAAATTCTTACAAGTATGCCTAAAGAATGGAAGCCATTTCCGCCACTGAGTTTTTTTTTTTTTAAAGGTAATTGCGAAGGTAATTCTGAGTTTGTTTGTTTGTTCTCAGAATTGTGAGATATAAACTAGCAATTCTGAGAACATATCGGTCTTTTTCCCCCTCAGAACTGGACTTTATATCTAGGAATTCTGAGGAAAAAGTCAGAATTGCGAGATGTAAACTGGCAATTGCGAGAAAAAAAAGTCAGAATTGTGAGAGAAAAAGTCGCAATTACATTTTTTTATTTTGTATTCAGTGGCAGAAACTGGCTTTCATACCTAAGTGAATGTCCAGGGACGTAGTTTGCCGGGGGGGTGCCCATGTACAATAACCAAAAGTAGCAAGTACAACCACCCATCCCCCCATGACCATCTTTAAACTACTCATGACCACCTTTACCAGAAAAATTTATCACGTTTTATTGTAGGCTTATTTATTGTGATACATTTTGTTGAACTTCTTGTAGAATTTATACTAGATAATCTGTCAAGGGAAAAGATTTTCCCCTATAGATTTATATTACAACTGTGGCATGTTGTAGCTGTTGTTTCTAAATGTGCAGGCTGTTGTTTTTTCATAACCAATGCTATATAGATTATAAAAATAAAAAAATTTAAAGTCATTATTGGCCTGCAATGATTAATAGGCTAGCCTTATTATAACAAATGCTGTTAAGAACTATGGTACATTTTCATAAGAGCAAGCACAAGTCAGAATCGAGAGCCATGTGTAAAATGGGTTCTAATGATGAGTGATGGAAAAATCTGGCCTTCACATATTCCAAGAGATGTTAAGTTAGATTGACTTCCCAAGGCATGTTGAATTAGAACATTCTGTCAAACTATAGCCTATATAAGTGCCTAGAAATAATAGAAAATACATTATATATCCCATGTAAACAAATAATTGTTAACTAGGCTATTAATTTATTGCAGTTGTTATCAACCAACTTTGCATGTGTGCAATGATAACACAAAAGACCATTTAAAAAAAATAAACATATAAGCAAACAAACAAATAAATGATCCTTATGAAGGAGCATGACCCGGGACTCCACTAAACTGATTTCCCCCGCTACCCTCTAACACACAGTGCCCTCTCTGGACATGTGCATTCAACCCAGATGCCCATGTACAGCTGTCCACACACAGCAAGGGCCAGCACAGCCATCCAAGCGGAAACATACACACAAAGCAGCTCTGCTGTGTTAACAGTAACCATGACAATACAACCATACTGAGAGACCTGCAAACACAAAGTGGAAAGTCTTGAGAAGTTTACAATAATTATAGGCCTGCCTAAACCAAAATAAGGAAGGCAACGAATAAAGGGGGTAGGGTGGAATGTATATTAGGCAGAGAATGTGTGCAGAAAAAAGGATGGAAACAGCTGATTGGCTGATTTATTGAATTCAATATAATTAATTTATTTCATTAAATCTTTCACTAGTAAAGGCAATCACTAAAATATTCACAAACAGATGTTAAGTTATGATCAACATCATATTCACATCACTTAAAATGTGCCAGAAATGTCAATAAAATATGTATTATAACTAAATTTAGACTACATGCTATGCAATAGGCTAATATTAATTAAAGAATAATACATTTAATTTTAGAAGACAAAATGCTTTTATTTTAATGTATATATATATGAAGAGTTCAGATGCAAAAGCCTTTAAGTGCCGTCTGAAATTTTCTTGAGCACGAGCATATTTCCTCAGTGAATGCAGTTATTTCACTTTAATGGCAATGAAAAGAACTATTCATTGTCATTAAAGTGAAACTCTTCATGTATATATATATATATAGCCTATATATAATCCATGGGCGTGTAGGCTATAGGTTTTTGCTATATTTTGTTTGGGTCCTCACTGATACAGCGAAACATGACGAAAACCCTTCTAATATATTCAAACAAACCTTGTGCGTGTGTGTGTGTGTTTCAGTTCTCTTTGGGTTACCGGGGAGACGCTCATGCAGCAGGATGCTGAGTATCCGGTAACGCGCTCGTAGCTTTTCCAAAAGATGCGGTTTCGCGATATCCCCATGTTACCTCATGTCTGATAGACGCTGACTGAGTATTGGCTGGGTGCGCATTGTCCGGTTCAAAGCTTTAAATTCAGCGCCGGTTTTTTTTTTATTGTTTTTTTTTTTTTTACTTTCATCCTAAGACACATTGACAAGTTTCTTAAGAGGTGCGCGTTGATTTAATCATGGCTACAGAATTTTTAAAAATTTTGTAAACCCGCCGGACATATCTGGGACAGTATGGATACTGCATCAGACTCATGGGTTTATATCTGCACAAATACTGAAGATACTGTGAGCAGTGAAACAGAATGACACCGGCGTGGAACCAGCGACCGGGGCGAGAGCCACCGAGACCCAGATGGGGACTGACGGGTGAGTTGAAATGATTAATAAATAAATACGTTAAATGAAATGGGGCAGTGCTGTAAAAGTTTAACTAGGACAATTAACTAGTCTACATTTGAAGAATATCCAGACTTTTCCCCGTAACGATTATCCTAGGTTATTTCGCTATTATTCTGAGCCATTAAATTTATCCTGACAATGAATAAACAAAATAAACAATAATAATATTTAATAATTTTAATACGTCATCATTAATAAATGTCTTTTTTCAAAACATAAAAAGACATTTTCACAAATCAAAATTAAATTAAAAACTCCTTTCAATAGGGCTTGGTGCAAAGTAACAAGAACATAAATTGGGTTTACTAATTAATATACACAGTTCTAACAACAGTTCTTTCAAAAAACTTTCTAAGTACTGACTTAAAAGTGAAACTGCATCTTTGACTTTTGGTGTTCAATTTCTTAAAGGCTCCTGACCTGCATCCTTCCACTTAAAGACGTATACGTTTAGGGAGTACAAAGAAAGAAAGAAAGAAAGAAAGAAAGAAAAACAAGCTGCGTCCAGAGTAAAGTGATCTGGCACGATCAGATTTGATCCTTTTCCGTTACCCCTGGAGCATGAGGTGCAATTTGAGAATCTGCATGTCTCGGCATTGCTCCTCAATACACACCTGCTCTTAATTATTAATGTTGCACACTTCCTCTTTAATTCGCCTGTATAAGCATATTTTCTTTCCAAAATCAGATTTTTTTCCCCCTCCAAAATCTGCAGTTTTGTGTGCTGCACTCTTGATGAACAAAGCATATCTTTGGACATGTTCCTCTTCTAACAAAAAACATAACAAATTGTATCGTCTCAGTTTACATGTTTATGTGTTCCAGATCAAAGGATTAAACTGCCAAAGTGCCCAAATGCTGCCTCTCGGCAACCTCTTCCATCTTACCTGCACAGATCAAGACCCCGAAGGCCTCCCACAGACTTTGGGCCTTCAGAAAGCCCTGTGTGTCACTGGGAGGAAGCAGGAGTTCCCAGGGTGAGCGGCTACCACGCCAGACACGCAGAATCAAGCCCAGTGCGCCCACGAATCATGACCGTGGTGCGGCCGTGCGGACAGGAGAGCGTGCGGAAGATCTCGTTGCTGTTAAACCGCCGTGCTGTGCAGACTTTTGAGCAGCTAATGGCAGATGTGTCCGAGGCGCTTGGCTTCCCCTGCTGGAACAACGCTCGAATACGACGACTCTTTAGCCCTGCTGGGAAAGAAATCCACAGCCTAGCCGACTTCTTCCGCTTTGACCATGCGTTCCTGGCCTTTGGGAACAGCCGACCGTCTCTTGATGAGGTACATGCAGCACTAGATGAGTTATATCCGGAAAACCCTGGCCATTGCGAACATCTGCTGAGGGTATGGGAGCGTATCCTGAGACCCAAGGCCACTAAGGCAGATAGTGGTTTCCATGATGACGACGCCGGAGCCGAGATTTCCTTACCTACAGTACATGATCAACAGGTAAACCAACCAGTTGTCAACAACTTACAGCCTGTTGGAAGGCAAAAAGAAAAGGTGAAGAGAGAAAGGCAGAGAGAACTATGGAGGAGGAGAGGTGACCTGCAGAAAGAAGATGAGAAGAAGATAAAGAAGGAAGAAGGAAAGAGAGAAGCTGTTTACTGCCGGAGTTGTCGAGGATGCGGCCCTCCTATACCTCCAATCAGTAGCAGTCGATGTTCTCAATCGGACAGGCCAAATAACCACAGTAATAAAAATACTTCATCTCAGAATAACATGGAAAAAACACAACAAAGATCATTGAAAGCAGAAGAGCATGTTGCCAATACAAAATCAAGCCCAACTGTTCCTCAAAACTGGGATAAAGATAATTTGGTGACAATTACTGAGCAGGACATTAATAAGCAGGAAACAGTTGAACAGAAAGACTTACAGAGTAGCATATTACCTGATGGTGCCGAAGTGTCGCTGGAGGACATTGAGCGCTGCTATGACATGGGCCGGGTGGTAGGAGATGGGAACTTTGCGGTGGTCAGGGAGTGCAGGGTGAGAGGCCTGGCTGAAACATTCGCTATGAAGATTGTGGACAACGCAAAGCTGCAGGGACGTGGTAACATGATTCAGAATGAGATCGCTCTGCTGTGTAGTCTGGAACATCCTCGCCTCATACAGCTGTTTCGTTCTCATCACACGGACACCCATGTTTACCTGCTGATGGAGCTGGTGACTGGTGGAGACTTGTTTGATGCTATCACTCAGAGCGGCAGGTTTACTGACCCAAGTGCTGCATGCATGATCAGAGACATCAGTCAGGCTCTGGAATACATCCACAGCAAGAGCATCGCACACCGAGACATCAAACCTGAAAACCTACTGGTAAGAGATAAGAGTTACTCAAGATCAGTGTTATTTTTTTTTTTTGGCATTTTTATTTTGATAGGACAATATAGCAGTGACAGGAAGCAAGTAGGAGAGAGAGAGGGGGGCAGGATCGGGAAAGGTCCACGAGCTGGGACTCGAACTCGGGACGCCCGGAGCGCAAGGGCACTATATGTCAGCGCACTGCCCACAAGGCTATAAAATCAGCGTTATTTTAGTGTTATTTATATACTATTATAATATTTAATATTTTGAATTAGCTTTTTTTTATATTTTCTGTTTTGGTTTTTTAATTTGAGTAATTTTGTTATGTGTTTGTCCATTGTAATAATTTATTTATTAAAAAAAATTGGTGTAGGTGTAGGATTTTCTTTGAAACAATTTTCAGTCAGAAATTGCTATGATTTTACAGTTTGAAATTTTGAAATAGAAAGACTGAAATAGTTTTTTGTTTGTAAAACACTCCAATAATCTTGAATTTTTTTAATTTTGAAAAATAATTTTACAGTGCACATATGGATTTATTTAATTTTTATTTAAATTATTTTAGTAACTTTTTTTGTAATTTTAGTACTTCATCATAAAATCAACTTTCAGTTAATTGCAACATTTCTCATTTTAGTTTTTAAGATTACATTTTTCTCCAGTTATTTAGATTTGATTTTATTTCAGCTTTATTTCAGTTACTGAAAATGATTTTTAATCGTTTTAGTTTTAACATTGCTTAACACTATAACACTGCTCAAACATTATTTCATGTTTAACTACCAATAATTTTAACTACATTTTAGGTACAGCGGCATGGCAATGGAAGTTTGAATCTGAAGTTGGCTGATTTTGGATTAGCCATGGTGGTAACAGAGCCAGTGTTCACAGTCTGTGGCACACCTACATATGTTGCTCCAGAGATACTTGCTGAGACAGGTAGGATCTGTACTTATTTAGAATAGCTGGGACTGGTTGGACACAGAAAACCTGAGCTACAGCTCTGTCCTAATCCTCAAACAAGTACTTTGAGGTTTAAAATGATTAGTAACATGATCTGACACACTAACATCTGACATGATATTTCAAATGTTCAGCTATGCATATGTACATGCCTATGTATGAACAGGTTACGGTGTTGGAGTAGATGTTTGGGCAATGGGTGTCATACTGTTTGTGCTGCTGGGTGGGTTTCCTCCATTCCGCAGTCCAGATCGTAATCAAGAGGAGCTATTCCGTCTCATCCAGAAAGGAGAAGTCCACTTTCTGTCCCCTTACTGGGATAATGTATCTGAGGGTGAGATACTGAACTCCAGCATTTGACCCCCATACAAATAAAGTGATTTAAAGGGGTCATATGATGCTGCTAAAAAGAACATTATTTTGTGTATTT
>NW_015632722.1:719349-730683 GCF_001515625.1 Sinocyclocheilus rhinocerous
AATCATGACCGTGGTGCGGCCGTGCGGACAGGAGAGCGTGCGGAAGATCTCTCTGCTGTTAAACCGCCGCGCTGTGCAGACATTCGAGCAGCTGATGGCAGATGTGTCCGAGGCGCTTGGCTTCCCCTGCTGGAACAACGCTCGAATACGACGACTCTTTAGCCCTGCTGGGAAAGAAATCCACAGCCTAGCCGACTTCTTCCGCTTTGACCATGCGTTCCTGGCCTTTGGGAACAGCCGACCGTCTCTTGATGAGGTACATGCAGCACTAGATGAGTTATATCCGGAAAACCCTGGCCATTGCGAACATCTGCTGAGGGTATGGGAGCGTATCCTGAGACCCAAGGCCACTAAGGCAGATAGTGGTTTCCATGATGACGACGCCGGAGCCGAGATTTCCTTACCTACAGTACATGATCAACAGGTAAACCAACCAGTTGTCAACAACTTACAGCCTGTTGGAAGGCAAAAAGAAAAGGTGAAGAGAGAAAGGCAGAGAGAACTATGGAGGAGGAGAGGTGACCTGCAGAAAGAAGATGAGAAGAAGATAAAGAAGGAAGAAGGAAAGAGAGAAGCTGTTTACTGCCGGAGTTGTCGAGGATGCGGCCCTCCTATACCTCCAATCAGTAGCAGTCGATGTTCTCAATCGGACAGGCCAAATAACCACAGTAATAAAAATACTTCATCTCAGAATAACATGGAAAAAACACAACAAAGATCATTGAAAGCAGAAGAGCATGTTGCCAATACAAAATCAAGCCCAACTGTTCCTCAAAACCGGGATAAAGATAATTTGGTGACAATTACTGAGCAGGACATTAATAAGCAGGAAACAGTTGAACAGAAAGACTTACAGAGTAGCATATTACCTGATGGTGCCGAAGTGTCGCTGGAGGACATTGAGCGCTGCTATGACATGGGCCGGGTGGTAGGAGATGGGAACTTTGCGGTGGTCAGGGAGTGCAGGGTGAGAGGCCTGGCTGAAACATTCGCTATGAAGATTGTGGACAACGCAAAGCTGCAGGGACGTGGTAACATGATTCAGAATGAGATCGCTCTGCTGTGTAGTCTGGAACATCCTCGCCTCATACAGCTGTTTCGTTCTCATCACACGGACACCCATGTTTACCTGCTGATGGAGCTGGTGACTGGTGGAGACTTGTTTGATGCTATCACTCAGAGCGGCAGGTTTACTGACCCAAGTGCTGCATGCATGATCAGAGACATCAGTCAGGCTCTGGAATACATCCACAGCAAGAGCATCGCACACCGAGACATCAAACCTGAAAACCTACTGGTAAGAGATAAGAGTTACTCAAGATCAGTGTTATTTTTTTTTTTTGGCATTTTTATTTTGATAGGACAATATAGCAGTGACAGGAAGCAAGTAGGAGAGAGAGAGGGGGGCAGGATCGGGAAAGGTCCACGAGCTGGGACTCGAACTCGGGACGCCCGGAGCGCAAGGGCACTATATGTCAGCGCACTGCCCACAAGGCTATAAAATCAGCGTTATTTTAGTGTTATTTATATACTATTATAATATTTAATATTTTGAATTAGCTTTTTTTTATATTTTCTGTTTTGGTTTTTTAATTTGAGTAATTTTGTTATGTGTTTGTCCATTGTAATAATTTATTTATTAAAAAAAATTGGTGTAGGTGTAGGATTTTCTTTGAAACAATTTTCAGTCAGAAATTGCTATGATTTTACAGTTTGAAATTTTGAAATAGAAAGACTGAAATAGTTTTTTGTTTGTAAAACACTCCAATAATCTTGAATTTTTTTAATTTTGAAAAATAATTTTACAGTGCACATATGGATTTATTTAATTTTTATTTAAATTATTTTAGTAACTTTTTTTGTAATTTTAGTACTTCATCATAAAATCAACTTTCAGTTAATTGCAACATTTCTCATTTTAGTTTTTAAGATTACATTTTTCTCCAGTTATTTAGATTTGATTTTATTTCAGCTTTATTTCAGTTACTGAAAATGATTTTTAATCGTTTTAGTTTTAACATTGCTTAACACTATAACACTGCTCAAACATTATTTCATGTTTAACTACCAATAATTTTAACTACATTTTAGGTACAGCGGCATGGCAATGGAAGTTTGAATCTGAAGTTGGCTGATTTTGGATTAGCCATGGTGGTAACAGAGCCAGTGTTCACAGTCTGTGGCACACCTACATATGTTGCTCCAGAGATACTTGCTGAGACAGGTAGGATCTGTACTTATTTAGAATAGCTGGGACTGGTTGGACACAGAAAACCTGAGCTACAGCTCTGTCCTAATCCTCAAACAAGTACTTTGAGGTTTAAAATGATTAGTAACATGATCTGACACACTAACATCTGACATGATATTTCAAATGTTCAGCTATGCATATGTACATGCCTATGTATGAACAGGTTACGGTGTTGGAGTAGATGTTTGGGCAATGGGTGTCATACTGTTTGTGCTGCTGGGTGGGTTTCCTCCATTCCGCAGTCCAGATCGTAATCAAGAGGAGCTATTCCGTCTCATCCAGAAAGGAGAAGTCCACTTTCTGTCCCCTTACTGGGATAATGTGTCTGAGGGTGAGATCTCTAACATTTGAAATAAAGATATGCAAATAAAGAGATTTAAGGGTTAGTTCTTTCAAAAATGGAAAGTCTGTCATCATTTACTCAATCCCAAGGTATTTTTACACTCATATGACAGAATTTTCATTTTTTGGTTGAACTATACCTTTTAACCCTTCATATCTACTATAATTTAGATGCTATAATCTAGAAATATTACAAGTGCTGATGTTTGTGTTTTGCAGGGGCTAAAGCTCTAGTCAGGGCTTTGCTGGAAGTCAATCCAAAAAGGCGTTTGACAGCTAGTCAAACCCTGCAGCACGACTGGCTTCAGCATGCAACAGCACAAAAAGACCATAAGGGGGCGATAAAAGCCACTGACTCCACGGCTGAGAGGCGCAACCAGCAGAAACTGAGCAGACAGGTGGAAAGTGGTGAAAATAAGAGTGATTCTCACAAACCAGAAATGTTGGCAGAGAAATATCATGCAGCACAAACTTACAAGAACATATTTAATAACTATGATTCAGATAGTAAAGCTCGTGACAGAGACCAGCAGATTCAAGAGATTCATAACACGACAAGCAACCAGCAAAATGCATCCCATGCAGAAGACACCACCACCACGAACAAGCAATATACCACAGATCAGCACAAACCTGAGAAACCAGCACAGCAAGAAGACACTGACACAAAACAAGAGTGACCTGCTGAGTAATGAGTTAACGGGCAGTGAAGAAGCCAGCGTAAACAAGGGACTAGTAGAAACCAATTATATATGAAAAGGCTAATAGAGTCTGGACAAAACAAGCTATGTGAAACATAAAGTGGAACATAAACACAACATAAACATAACATAACAAGCATAATGCTCTGTAGTAAACAAAGTTTAGTGTCTTCTCGTACTCTCAAACCTACACATATACTCTAAGCACTGATTCTGACTGAGAGTTCACTGTTTTTGACCTGATGACAAGGCTCAGATGAAATCCAGTGTAAATATGATTAAATGTATTAAAATGAGCTTATAGTGCACTCTTCCCGGTAGCTTAAGGTATAATCCAATATTTAAAAAACAAACTTGAATATCAGAATTCTGTGTCATTTCTGTGTGTGCTTACAGGTCACTAATGAAATGATACGAGACATTAAAGTAACTATTATTACGAGATATTATTTACTGACTAGAGGCAGAAAAGCAATTTATGTTGTATTGTTTTTGTATGTAAAAGCCTCTGGTTATTCTGTATTTTCTTCTTAATATGTGTTATTTAAAAAAAAAAAAAAGACATTTCAATATGGAAGGACTAGTTTTGTTTTTAATATCAAAAACGTATCGGTCAATCTCGGCCTCTGCCAATGTTTGTGGGAAAGTTAGATGTGCAGACTAGCTAGTAATAAACGAAAAGTATTTAGTATTATTTGTTTCCCATGTCTCATTTCCTGTATTTATATTGCACATCTTCAAATCTGTTCAGTCTTTTTGTTCTGCAAATCAGAGGTATTTTTGAAACATTATGAGTATTGTGTAAATGTTTTAGACTGTAGGCTAACACAGTTAAACTTAATTAGCTGTTTGGTTACACGTTCCTATAATTTGGTGAGTAAAATAATGTTTTATTTTTTGATGATTTATCTTCTGTTCACCTTTTAACACTTCAAATTTCTGAGATATCAAGTGGTTCAGAGGTAATTATTAATGAGTAAAGCCTTTGTCCTTGTCAGGTGACTTCAGTCCTTCAACCTTCATGGTCGCATGTCTGAAAGCCCAAAGAAAGTGTAAAATGTGGTATTTTAAGTGTACTATAGAGTGGTATTGTAATGTGCATAAACACTTTATTAATATCAGCTTCATTACTAATTCCTTCTGTATTACATTGCTGTATGCATATTATTAATACATATTTTTTGTATCCAGTCCAGTAATCAGGAAGACACATACAAACACACTCCCATCCCCCCCTGAAACACACACAGCTCATTCAGGCTGGGCAGGCTAGACTGACTGCTGTCTTGCCCAAACTAGTCCCAAAGAGACTGCACTTTACATTTCGAGCACTTTACATTTGAAATGTAAAGTGCAGTCTCTACCTATGGCTCCAATTAAAATAACTTATTCAGGTCTTCCATATACTTTTCTGTCAAGTACAATAATATAGATGAATGACACCCCACGATGACGTTGCCATTTTGTCGCATATGAGGGGTGTTAAGAGATTTTGACCAGGGTATGAAAAGGTTTGGTCATCTTTTACTCTTACCTTAAACTACAATCACCATGACAATACTATTAAAAAACTAGCACAATAAAATTTAAAACAAATCTACGAACACAACCAAGCATCACACGATCCAAATCACAACAGTTTTTGGTCACCTTTCTCTTAAAAAAGCTTCAGCTATGACCCGCAGGAGGCCGGTGCGCATGCGCAACGCATTGCTCTTTAAATATCCCCAGTCATCTGATGAAGCGCAACATTTATTGCAGCCAATCAGGGAGCGCGAAAGAGAAGGGCAGCGCGGCCTTCATTACTAGGGGCAACGCATTCACTGACAGATCAATAACGGACGACAGAATTCGCCTGTTCTTCACCCCTCTCTGAGTAAACCGACCTCGGATAGGCAGAATCAGAAAGGGACAAACGGACAGGGGGAGAGGAGGAGACAGACAGGAAAAAAACAAAGATGGCAGTGTAGATTAAGGGAAGGACTATCGAAGAGACTCTGCATCAAACTGATAACTTTTAGGCTTTCGGGCGAATCCGGATCGTGTCGGAGTGGTTCGGTTGTGATCGGAAGGTGGACCGGAGGGGAAGAGCCCGGCCGGGTCGCGGAGAGTCGCTGTGCGCGTGCTGTCACGGCGGATAACGGCACTAAACAACAGCCTGTTGTTTTGTTGAGTCTTAGCTGTTTTTTCTCTCTCTCTTCACAAGCTGAGAGCTGAAGCTTACCTGAGATCTATCCAAAAATACAGGCATTCATGTACGCCAAACCGCAGTAAAACACAGATGAATTTATATTCACTGTCCCATAACTTAGTGTCATATTAACGTACCCAAAATTTACCTATTTGAACTGACGCTTGATGTTTTACAACTGAGTGCATTGTTGGCTGTCCAGATCCCCCATCATTACAGGCCAAGTAGCTTGAAAAATCCTGGAAATCTCACCCTGACAATCAGCGGATCCTGTTGTTCGGCCAGCCCAAATATCCCCTGTGACTCATTCGGATGTCTTCGATGGAAGAGCGGATGGAATTAGGCGTCGCGGCCGCCCCGGGCTCCTCATCATCGGGTCTGGGTGTCGGTCCTGTGGGGGGCGCCCTGGATGCTGGCCCGGGGAGCGCAGGACTGGCAGGTATCCAGGAGGAGTCCGGCGTGCGGAGAGACGGTTCGGGTTCCGAGGCCGACCCGGACGCGCCGCCCAAGAAGCGCGTGAGGCAGCAGGAAGGAGAAGCGGGGAAGCTCGAGGAGCGCCTGTACTCGGTGCTGTGCTGCACGGTGTGTCTAGACCTGCCTAAAGCCTCGGTGTACCAGGTAAACAATGCCATTACGAGAAATCCTTATGCATGATGTATATATCATAAACACAATGCAGATATAAAATGTTCATAATAACACAGCATCCTCTTGGAATGCAACAGATAACAAGATATATATACAGTCCGTTATTATAGATATGAGACAAAGGGGGGTTATAAATACTTTTTTGTGAATCTTGTTGTCATTGTGATTCTTTGTCTATTGTTTGTCTATTCCTAAACGATATAGCTGATTACACACTGTCTGTGACTCATAATGTGTGATGAAATATCTAATAAAATGCTTGTTCTTACATTTGCCATTTCAGGTAACGTTACATGGTATTTTTTAAGAGCTGGTATCAAGTTATTTTTGTAGGTTTCAGATGTTACACTCAGAAGTAATATTGGCCTGAGCAGCTGTTTTTTGCCTTCAAAGGCAAACATGACAATCAGGGTGGTCACATGGCCTGTTTAACCCAATCACTGCTGGCTTCTCCTGATTACCCCTCCCCCAAATATGCACCCCATATAATCCCTTTGAAGCCACTGGCTAAACCAGCTGTAAAAGAACTTCCTCTCAAGCTTTCACACATTTTGTTGTGGTGTTTAGGTTTGCATGCCCTAGTTAACATTTTTACAAGTGTCCATTTATTAATCTAATGTGCTAATGTACAAACCAGTAGTCATTTATTTTGTTGGAGTATGTGTCAATGTGATGACTGCTGCACTGACAGGCCTATACTGAAACTAGAAAGGAAATATTAGACATACAAATAAAACAGAGTATGAGAACAACTGACATTCTCTCACATTAACCCCTAAAAGTAGCATGTGGTTCAGGGATGATGTGTCACACTGCATCAGCGCTATTAAGCTCATGCCATGTAATCCGTTTATTACTGAATCAAGGTTTGAATCCCATCAAATGAGGCGAACATGTGCAAGACCTGAAGCAAAACAAACAAGCCAAGAAGAACTCAAATCAGCTGCTCACTGAATTAATCAAACACAGACTCGACACTGCAGTTTACCTCCTGTGATATAGATCAGCTGGTGAATTAATAAGCCAGTAGCAGCTTACTAACATTGTTCAAATTATACTTTGAATTAATCATGAAACTAGAGTAATCAGTGTAATTATAGTTATACTAAAACGAAATATATCAAAATAATTTATTTAAAAAAAATGTTTTAATTGAAGTAAAGCTGAAATAAAATATCATTTTTATATGAAAAACTTTTTTTTATACTAAACTTTGCCTTGGTGACTAACTAAAATAAAATAAGTACTAAAATGACTAAAACTAAAATGTAAATAAAGCTAAGTAGAAATATTTTTTAAAACAAAAACTAATAAATGACAAAAGCACATAAAGTAACTAAAACCTTGAAACTAAAATGAAAACTTAAAATATAAAAAAGCTCATTCAAAATAAAATGTAAACAAAATAAAAATTAACACTTAGCATTCAGCTGTTTTTGACACTTGAAATTGAGTTGTGGCATAAAATGGATGAAGTATTGTCTTTGTATAGAGTTTAAAAAACAAATTAATGTTTTTATTACATGTATTTGTGAAAGTACATTTGGTAACTCTTTATTTTGCAGTGTCCTTGTTACATGTACTTACTTTAACAATAAATTACATATAATTACATGCAACTAACCCTAATCCTATAGTAAGTACAAACTGTTAATTAATATTACTGAATACTAAATGTGTAATTACACTGTAACAAGGACACTTTACAATAAAGTGTAACTTGAAATTGCTATGTTAGACACAAATGAGATAAAAGCAATTGACCATTTTTAGAACGAGTACATTTTTATACAAGGAATGAAAGGTTTTGAAACGGATTTTGTAATACCTCTTTCTTACCCTAAAGAGGTCATTTTTAAATTATTATTCATAATTATTTTTTCCCCATTAAGATCCACTTAAGTAACAGTGCTAAGCATTTTCTCTGTGCTGAAATGCTCTGCACATACTGTTAATTTCAGACTGAAACGAATTGGGTTCTTGTTAAAAATAATTTTAACTTTGCTAATCTTTGGGATTTTTACATAAGTATATGCAGAGTGGAAGGCACCACACACTGGGGGAACAGCCCAAGGTTTGACAAATGTTCCTTTATTTTATTAATTTTACTTCATTGTGATTATACTTAGTTGTGTTTAGGAATAATAACTTGTTACCTTATTACACCACAGTGACTGGGCACCCAGTAGGCTTCACTGATGTGTAAACGTGGACGTCTATGAGTTTACAATGTTTTCACATATATTTTCATAGCACATAATGCTTGTAAGTAAAATTAGATTCCTTGTGATATGATCTCTTTAAAGATGAACGTAATGCTGTCATTGCCACATTACATTCAGGCGGTTGTACAGATGCTTCAAAACTGAGGTTCCTTATTTCCCTTAAATCATTCAAGAAACTACTGCATTGTGTCAGACTTTTTGAGGAAAATTGGGAAATTCCATCATAACAAGAACAGTACATTTATTAAAAACACACTCCTTGAGAAGAAAACATACATTGTGTTAAGCATCAAAATCCCTGTGAAATCCCTGTTTATGTGTGCTCTTCATTTCACAGTGTACAAATGGGCACCTGATGTGCACAGGCTGCTTCATTCACCTGCTTGCTGATGCGCGTCTAAAAGAGGAGCAGGCCACGTGTCCCAACTGCCGCTGTGAGATCAGTAAGAGTCTGTGTTGTAGGAACCTGGCAGTAGAGAAAGCCGTGAGTGAACTGCCCTCTGAGTGCAGCTACTGCCTCAAACAGTTCCCTCGCTCCAGCCTCGAGCGCCATCAAACAGAGGAGTGCCAGGACAGGTACTGTTGCACCAATTCACAAAACAGACCCCCACATGAGCAAGATCATCTACAATACATATGTAAAGCCATAGGGGTGAATTCAATAAATAGATGTGCCATTTCGATTGTAATTCATGTATTTTCAGCATAACATGCCACCTTTAAATGTAAATTGGGATTGCTAGGGATCGTGCTATATTTTTTATCCAAAAAGCCCGGTGCTACTCAAGTCAGCATAAAATGGAAATTGCAACCACCTTTTCTTCTCTATTGTGTGTAGTTTATCCAAGAGTCGATGAGTGAGATGAGAGAAAATGTCGGGGGGACTTGATTTTGTCCATCAGGAAATGATTGGACCATTGTCGTTTGCTAATTTCTGCGATGGTTTCTTGTGAGTGACAGGTTGCTGGAGGGGAAGGACTGAATCTCATCTGGCCATTGGACAACCGTTTTTGTCCAGCCCTCGTGCCGGTGTTTGTCACGAGAGTGGAGATGTCTTTGCGAGGCGGCAGGAATGTTAATGTTTTTGATGAAAGATTATGGGGACACGTTTTTTTTTTTTAAAGAAAAAAAATGATATATCATCTATAATAAATACTGCAATATTCCATAAAAATAGTAATGGTCAATTTTGATTTCATGGTTAATTTAAAGTTGTGCTCTTATAACTTGTGAAAAGCAGGCAACATTTTGTTTAAAAGTGAAGTTTGTGTCTGTTCTAGTGAAATGTAATGAAAATAAATGAATAAATGCCCTTTATAAGCATTGCAACCAAGCACAAATCCAGACAAGTAGACGTTAAGCATTGTAAAAAGATTTTTAGAAGATGCTTTTTAAGCTTGACTTTTTAGAGTGATTCGACATTACTAAGATGGTCATGGAGTCATTGAGACTTTGGTGCAAATACAGAATTGCAATAAGTGGTGGCGATTCGTGTTTAGTGAATTCCCCCATTCTCCTGTCTTTATAAAGTCGACTTATAAAGTTTTCACAATACACATCGCTTAAAAAGTTGCTATAAAGAAAACCATGATGTTAATGTTTATAATATCTTGATATCTTCATGACTTGGGGCCCATTTACACCAAGGGCAGTAACTATAACAATAAAGATAGTTTTAAAAATCATTCTAAATGTAAAGGAATATGGAAGTCCACACCACAACTATAACGATAACAGCACAGAGGAAAGATATCATTGGAATCTCTTTGACAGCTGGTAAACAATAAAAACATTGACAGCCAATCAGAATCCATCCTGCTTTAAAAAGCTCAAGCAGTGGCAAGCAAAACAAATGTAGCACACTTAAAATAAACAGAACTTCAATGTGATATGGTGTGGGCACTACTATAGTAATCATTCTTGGTGTGAAAAAGCTTTTATAGTCACATTTAGCAGATTAGAGCTTGGCAATAATAGTTTACATTTTGCAAAGATGTAAACAAGCATTTAGTATATAGTAAATATCGCTTTATGAGAGTGTACTGTATGGATGCGGGTAGTTGGATATCATTTTCACAAATGATTTACTTGATTCATTGATGACTCATTTTATACTATATCTCTAGAGATGATGGTTGGTAATTTCTTTAATTGTTTCTATTGGAAATAGAGTGACGCAGTGCAAGTACAAGCGGATTGGCTGCCCGTGGCAGGGGCCATTCCATGAGCTCAGCGCCCATGAGGCAGAGTGTTCCCACCCATCCAAAACCGGCATGGAGCTGATGGGCATCCTGGACGAGATGGACCAGAGCCATCGCAGAGAGCTACAGCTCTACAACAGCATCTTCAGCCTGCTGTGCTTTGAGAAGATCGGTTTTACAGGTACATAAAAAGTAAATAGTTCACCCAAATATGAAAATTTGCTGAAAATGCACTCAACCTCAGGCCAGCCAAGATGTAGATGAGTTTGTTTTTTCATCGGAACAGATTTGGAGAAATACAGCATTACACCATTTGCTCACCAATGGATCCTCTGCAGTGAATGGGTGCCGTCAGAATGAGAGTTAAAACAGCTGATAAAACATGACTCCAGTCTATCAAATAATGTCTTGTGAAGTGAAAAGCTGTGTTTGTAATACATTCATCATTAAGATGTTTTTAACTTCAAAATGTTGCTTTCAGCTAAAATACTCCATCATAATGAATGATAATGCTTTCTCCAATTAAAAAGCTGTCTCATCTGAATCAAGAGATTCAGAAATATGCACAGATCAAACATCATTTATAAGCTAAAACAGAACTGTCTGTGGATTTCGGAAGTGTTATTATAGACTCGTGGCCAGAAGCGACTGTTTAAATTTAAAGTCTTAATGATGGATTTATTACTTCACAATACGTTAATCGATTACTTGTGGATTATTGTGAATTTCTCCAAATCACTTCTGATGTAGAAACAAACTCATCTAAGTCTTGGAC
>NW_015632722.1:730892-741623 GCF_001515625.1 Sinocyclocheilus rhinocerous
AGTAAATTTTCATTTTTGGGGAGAACTATTCTTGTTTTGGTTCTTTAACGTGGCTCTAGAACTTGAATATTATACAACTACAGGAAAATTGCTTAATTTAAAGCACAGAAATCTGGGCTGAAGTTGATAACCTGTAATCTCATTCGTCTTTGCTCCAGAGGTGCAGTTCCGGCCGTACCGCACCGACGACTTCATCACGCGACTGTACTACGAGACACCACGCTTCACAGTGCTAAACCAGACCTGGGTGCTGAAGGGGCGGGTCAATGACTCGGAGCGCAACCCCAACCTGTCCTGCAAACGCACGCTCTCCTTCCAGCTCATCCTGAAGAGCAAAGTGAACTCTGCACTGGAGTGCACTCGGAGCGCCCAACCTGTCCTGCAAACGCACGCTCTCCTTCCAGCTCATCCTGAAGAGCAAAGTGAACTCTGCACTGGAGTGCTCCTTCCTGCTCCTGAAGGGCCCGTACGATGATGTGAAAATCAAACCCGTCATCCAGCACCACGTCTTCTCCAACGACGCCAACGAAACCGAGTACGCCCTGCTGCCCATCAACGACAGCGTGGAGTGCAACAAGCTGCTGGCTGCCAAAAACATCAACCTCCGCCTCTTCATCTTTCAGATCCAGAAATAGAGGCACGAGACGACGGGATGGAAGAAACGGATCAGACGGCGGTAGGAGGAGGGGATGGTGTGAACAAAGGAAAAGCGAAAGAGGGGAAATGAGCACCACTGAACCACAGATACCTCTACAGGAGCAAAAGAAGGATGAATACGGCCCATCAGTACTGCAGTAGATCGTTTGTTTGTGTGTGTGAGTGTGTGTTGTTGCTGTTAGCTTTCAGACCCTCTACAGACAAAAAAAGTCACCCCTGCTGATGTCTCATTGGCAGAGCAGGACAGGCCTGAATGAACAACACCAAGGATCTGGGACTGTATTTGTGTGTTTTTTGGGCCTGTTTGTATGAATATCAGTCAGTAAAGACCAACAGTATGAGTGATATAAGGAACGAAGCTGAGCGAGTGCTAGAGATAGAGACAGGTGTAGTGCAACCAATCATTCAGGCAGCGTTCAACTCTGCGTTTGTGTGTTTTCACAGTTTTCAGACCTTCCTCTCAAGGCTTACGCACACAGATGCTGCGGCGCAGCGGCCGCGACTGCTTTAAGTGTATTTTTGTATATGAAGGTGGCCATTTTCATTGAAGCGCAGCAGTACAGTTAAGATGAACAAAATGGCTGCTGAAATCACAACCCGGAAGATGCGATTTGCATGTTTTTAGTGTTCGAGTGTTCTCTTTGGAACACCCAATTTTAGTTGCGTAGCATCATAGCCTTGTAATCTAACTTAAGTTTGACCTTATTAACACATTTATTTAAGAACCTGTGAATCTTGCCTTTTTTCCCCCTCCTGTGAATTGTTTTCCTCATTATCTGGCCCCGTTTAACCCCCCTGGAACATTTCTCACATCATGATGTCAGGTTATAGATATTTATATTTATTGCTTTTGTTTAACCTGCATTAATTAATGAAGTAACAGACATTTCTCACTCACTCAGCACTGCAAGACTGGAAAGATCTGATTGTGAGCCATTTTTACAGACCCCTTCCCTTCTTCCACCCTCATCCACATATAGGCACACAAATTACCTTTCATACCTTCATTAAAATTGCACAGACACACACACACACACACACACACAAAGCTGGGGGTTACAAAAGAGCCAATGGGGTAATCGGATCTCAGTTCAGATAAACGCGGCTGTGACTTAGTTTTGACATACTTGAATTCATGAACGACAGAACAACAAACAGTTAAACTGATCTGGCAGAGACTCACTTCTGATTAGAGGAGTTTATTTTAAACTGTTTCTGCATTTAAGAGCTTTTAATTCTCTCTTTGGCTGTATATGTGCCTTTCTATTAAAGCTCATTTAAACTTGTCACTGCTTTCTTTCTTGACTACTTGAGTTGACACTTGTTTTCCACTAGGAAACCTGTTATTTTCTGATAAATGCATGTTTAAAACAATAATTTACTGTAGGTCAACATATCACGCGGGTAACAGACCACGTGTTTTTTTTTTTTTTTTTAAAGGGACAATTTACATCCCAAAAATAACATTATATCATCGTTTACGCACCCTCGTGTTGTTCTACACCTTTTCTGTGGAACACAAAAGGGAAAATTTGTCTGTCCGAATGAATCAAACTGAATCGCGAACAAATTACGTTCTAAACACAGTTGAGAGAAAACACACGTTTATCGGAAGGTAATCTCCACGGGCAGAACAGGATTTATCAGTAAAATTTCACTGGACTCCTCTACGATTCTTAAAATTCACGTGATAAATATCGATGTCCGATTTGCGAATGAATCGTTCCGAGTCGGATCTGTTCAATAATGCAATTCATTCTGTCTGAATGATTCGTTCACGATTAATCTTAAAAGAATGCTTGGTTATTGTAGTGTTCTCTTATAAGCAACGTTATAAGAAACGTATAAGGGCGTTATATTAAGTTCTAGGCCTACATCTTAATCGTAATCAAACTCATTTAATCAAAATGACTCACCTAAAATTTAGTTACATTTCCCTGAATGTCTGAAAAGGCCAACGTCAATGTAAGATGTCTGCAACACCAATAAAACGCCCATGAGAACATCAGCTGACTCTATTATGAATGTGATTAAAACATACAATAAGCCATCAAACTGATTACCAATTAAATGGCCATATATTTAGGAATTGCCACTTAGATATTGTCCAGTCTGGTAAAATGTTACATCCTAATAAAATTCTGAAAAACAAACAAACCAAAATTTCTTTTAAAATGGTTAATATACTGTTTTGATAACTGAGAACACCGAATCTAGTTTCATTCCCAATTTATGTAATATAGCCCTCTATAAACAAGATAAATACAGTATTACCATTCAAATATAACATTTTATCCATATTAAGCAAAACACAAGTAATAATATAAATAGTATAAATTATGCTCTAATAGCAATTTAAACATGATGCTATCGATGTACATGTAAAGTAAAATTCAAAACATTTTTGACAAAGTAGAAAAGGTTGAATCTGAAGGATGCTATCATCAGACTCGAGTGCTACAGACTGTAGGGAACATTATTGTGTAGCTACAAATACTGAATGCATATGAATTCATATCAACACTATATGTGAACCCATAGTGTCTCTTAGTACCAGCACTGGTTCTGATTAAGGCTACAGCCATTTTTGCAGCTACTTGACTGGAAGGAAACCCCCATCACATTAAGTGGAGGGGAAGAAGGGGCCAAAGAGCTGCGGTATACTTGAACTCCAGCAGGGGGCACCAAACACGGTGTCTGACCACTTTGTCCTGACACCAGCATTGCAGGATAGGACTGTTGTTGTTGTTGTTGCTGCTGTGATACCTTGTTACAAGAGAGAAAGCACATATACATACATTTTATAATTCAGAATTCAGAACTACATTTCCCTTTTTTTTTTTTTTTTGCATCAGTACCTGATAGGAGGATACGGATGGGTAAGGTCCCACAATGCCAGGCTGTGTTTGGGGCAGAATCTGACTTCCCATCATGCCTGGGCAGCCTTGTTGGTTTGACATAACAGGCGGGTATACTGTTAAAAAAATGTTGACAAGTATGTGTGAGATTTTATTAATTGTATAGTAATTATGGACTCAAAATGACAGTCAGTAAAGCACTATCACATATGCTAAAGGTTATTTATTCATGAATTTTTATGCATGTACACACAATACTTGAACCGTCTATATCTATGTCTCATGAGAGCTGAAGTGAATAGCAGGAAAAGAGACCGGTTCACTGTGAGACCAGTGCTACCATCTCTTACAGTGTAACGGCCCCCTCCCCTACTATTGTGAGACTCAGGCGTAAAGAATGCAGAGAGGCTTCATGTGTACCTGTTTGTGCATTGTAACTGGCTGCTGCGTATTGTTGAGATGCACTGGGACATTGAACAGGGTAACTGTACACTGAAACCTAAGAGGGGAGACCAGAGTTGACTCATAATTAGACATACAGTGTGACATTACATCGTATCTCATTACTCATTTGTGATGAAGTACCTGGCTGCTCTGCTGACTCTGAGGAGGCGGGGCTGTGGGAGGAGCCAGTGTCATTCCAGGGGTTATGTAACTGTCTGAATGGTGAGACGGAGCGTAACTGTGGTGGGGCAGAGCATAGCTGTGTGTGGGTGGAGCTCCTTGCATGTAGAATGAGGACATATCTGGAAGATCCCCTGATGAGGACTGGGGACTCAAGGTCATGTGACCAAACTTAGCAGTAATGTCTTCCCTCTAAGAATCAAAAATAGGCTTGTCATGTACTGTTATCAACACTACCGCTCAAGAGTTTGGGGTTGGTAAGATTTTTAAAATGTTATTAAAAGAAGTCTTTAATGCTCACCAAGGCTGCATTTATTTGATCAAAAATACAGTAAAACTTTAAATAACTGCTTTATATTTTTATATATTTTAAAATGTAATTTATTCCTGTGATGGCAAAGCTGAATTTTCAGCGGTCATTACTCCAGTCTACGGTGTCACATTTTTCAGGATTCTTTGATGAATAGAAAGTTCAAAAGAGCATTGTTTATTCAAAATAGAAATCTTTCGCAACATTATAAATGTCTTCACTGTCACTTTTGATCAGTTTAATGCATCCTTGCAACTTTTGAATGGTAGTGTATGTACTAAATATTTTATGCAAATAACAATATAAATATAAAAAATATTAGATAACTAGATAAATAACTAGATTATATTAATACTTATGCCTCACTTACAGTCTGTTCTATTGGGTGTTGCTGGGAGGTAGAAATGTTTAACTGCTGAGGTGAAAGGTATGTCACAGAGGAGTATTGAACCTAAACCAAAAATGAGAGGGCAGATTGTGAATTTTGTTGATTTAAAAAAAAAAAAATATCCTAAATAAAATACATATTTTGGCATCTGTTCTACAGAAATAGAATCTGTTTGTTTCTGTAATAACAGCCTCATTATTATGTGCAGAATGAGAAATTGATATTCATTTTGATATTTGATTAAAAAAATTACATTTAACAGTGTTATTAAATTTTTGTGTGTTGTTAAGAGTGAACTTAAAGTTAGCGTTAGATGAAAGCAAAGGTAAACGTAAAAATAAGGCAAATGAGCATGAATAAATATCCCATATCAACCAATAAATAAAATATTAAAAGTCAGATAAGCAATATGGTATTGATACACTGCGCACCACTAGTCTCTATTATGTTTCACCTACCTGTGGGACACCATGGCTTGCTACTGGCTGCTGCTGAGGTGGAGGGGGCGGGGCTTGTGACTGTACTGGGTTAAGCTGGTTACATGGCTTCTGACTTACTGGCGGGTTGTAAACAGCTGGAGTTCCATCAGGATTCAGAAATGGCTGCCCTAAAAGAGATATCCATAGTTGGATGAGAAAGTGTGTATACAGTCAGTTTGAACCAATTAGTCATCTTCTACTCTGGGAATTGTGAGTGTATGTATGTGTACCTGTATGTGGATTCAATAAGATGCTCCCAGGCGGTATTGATGACTCAGCAGGCACAATAATGTAAGCAAGGCTGTTGTTGGGTGGAGCGTATGATAGAGCTGACTCAGACACTGTTAGATCGATCAGACAGAAACAATGGCAGGTCAGAAACATTGTGAGGGATTTTGCACTATTTTTAGTTCACTAATCAAATAAGAATATTTGTGACACTGATCATGTCACTCAAATCATGCTGGAGAGCATCATCAGGTTTTACGAAAACCTGCAGAGTTCATGCAACTCAAGTGCCACTGTCATTAAAGCAAAAGGGAGACAAATTAAAGACATTTTGTGTGATTTTTTTTACATAGAACATTTAAATTTTATGCTAATAAACATAATTAGATTTTTGTGTTAAATTTGAAAAGAATATAAAACAAAAGCGTTTTTATTAGACTTCTAAGCCCCGCTCCAAATAACTAGTGCCCAGAGTAACACCCAGATTGGCTTTGTGGCCTTTTTTATCTTTTTTTTCTGACATGGACATGAAGGCTGATGTTATTTTTGCACCTTCATTGCAGAGTTTGGAGCTGCTGTCTGAACGAGCGTGTGCAGATTTAGAGGTCCATGTCGGGCTGTCAGAATCTGTGCTGCTCCAAGGTCGAGGGTCATTCCAATGAGAGTCCAGTTCAAAGCTGCTCTGCCTGCTGCCGGACAGCCGTCCTGAGCCATCCCTGTTACCCCTGTCAAGATGGCAGAAACATGTTTTGTGCCTAGTTTTTGCAAGATATTTGATATTAAATATATCTCTAAATGTATCTAAGTAAGTTGCTGAAAGTTGTTTGAGTTACATTTTCTTAGCTCAGAAATAAGAAAAAAAAAAAAAGTTGTTTTGATTTTTTGGGGGAATACAACACTTTAAATGTCCCTGCTATTACTGAAATAGGTGTCATGAGAAATAACACCCGTGTTTGTGACAGCCCTTGAGTCAGGGGAGCAGCCTTTTTTTTAGCCAATCACAAAAGCTTAGCCTCTCAGAGAACACTCTGTTCTGACAAACCTTCAGAGGTCGGATGATGAAGAAAAATAATTTCTCACCTAAATAGCTGCCGTCTTCTCTGGGTCTCACTGAGAATACTGCTGTCATCTAGACCTCTGCAAACAGACACACACACAAAAACAGAAATAAAAGAAGAGAACAGTTGAAATCAGTTCATTGATTTATAATAATTACACTGGTAAAATTACGTATTTAAAGGGTTAGTTCTCTCAAAAATGAAAATTACCCATGATTTACTCACACTAAAGCCATCCTAGGTGTATATGACTTTCTTCTTTCAGACAAATACAATCGGAGTTATATTAGAAAATGTCCTGGCTCTTCCAGGCTTTATAATGACAGTGAATGGTGGTCGAAATTTTGAACCCTTTTGAGATTTTAAAGGCCTTTTGAAGTGAATCGATGCGTTTGTGTTAGAAAAATATCCATATATAAAACTTTATAAACCATAATCTCTAGCTTCCGCTAACTGTTGTATGCGTGTACATGAGAGACTGGCGTTCCAGCGGATGACGTAGGATGTAGGCGAAGGTGGTTTACAAACTACTGATTACATTTTTTGCTTTACAAAGTTTGTATTTATATTACAGGTTACACTTTAATTTGATAGTCCAACTTTAGACATTCTACTAACTGTAAGTAGCTACAAGTCAACTAACTCTCGTTAATTTGCATACACATGTCAACTAACTCTCATTAATGTATTAGCAGACTGTTAGGTTAGGGTTAATAGAATAAGTTGACATGTACTTGCAAAGATACAGTTAGCATATACTAACCATGTAGGGTTGAAAATGATCAAAGACTTTTGCTTTCCTGTCCCAAACCTATCTTCTGTAACAAAAGGGCTATTTGGCATTCCTGAAGACATAGAGGTGCCAAGATGTGTATACACTGGGGGTCTACCAATAGTCACACTTTTAGCACAGTGGGGAATGCTGTAATCTGCTAATTGGTCAGTTTGAATGTCTCAGATTTGGTTTTTAGTTACATGGTCAAGGAAGGGATAAAAGAAGATTGTATGTTTCATGTACATGTTGGGTACAATTAACTGTATATGTTTATCATCCTTCATTTATTTTGTAACCAATTCAAGTGTAACCAGAGTGAAATACTATTAAACCATTTCAAATATAAATTACGTGCTAACTATTCTTGAATCAACATTAACATTGAAGTGCTACCTACTGCAATACAATATAGTCACACAATAGCAACAATCTCCCATATATTTTGCTATTCTAACTGCACTTATTTCCTTTGTTGGTATAAGTAGCAGTGGGTGGTAATAGACAAGAAATGTACAGTTTTATACCATCGAGCTAATAACGTTTCTTTAGTCTTCTGCCAATCCTACAGCCTGAACCACTGCAGTGAAACCATGTAGTTGACATGTAGTTGAAAAGTTACGTATAGTTAGTAGAATGTTTATAGTGGACCATCAAAACAGTGTTATATTACATAATAAATTATATTAAAAATATTTAACCATGTAAAATAATATTATATTTATTTGAATATATATATATATATATATATACAGTATATAAATAATTGTATATTTCTTGTATAAATATTTAAATAAAAGATTTTTACCTGGTCTCAATATACACACTCTGCGAAAGACAAGTAGACTGAAAAATAAAAGAGCACAAAATCAGAGGCCAAGCTTTATTGTTCTACTGTTTGTGCTTTTTAAGTAAGTGTTTTCTTACATCCTGTGAGAATATGCGTTCTCTGACTCTCTGGTACTCCTCCTCTCTCTCCTCTATTGACTTGCTCTTCATTTGTTCTTTGAGAGATGGAACCCTCAGCTATAAAAAACAACAGCAGATGTGCAGACACAAATTAACCAGCCGGAAAGATCAGAGCTATTAGAGGAGCTATTGTTCACTCTTTTGTACCCTAGTGGTAATGTCAGGGGTCAGTGAAGTGTGTATTTGTCCATACCTGACTGTCTTCTTTCTCCTGACTGGTGTCTCTCTTCAGTATTGATCTTCTTTCCTCTGTTTTCTCCTCCTGAACATGTTCAGCAAACCGATGTTCTGGTCTGAAATACATCATGTTATACTCACATCCATTCCTTCATCAAATGTACATATATAATCTCTGAAACAGACACATACATCCTGTAATTGCAGGTTTTGTTGATGATAACCGCTTTTCCACTGTGATCCACATTGTGTTCCAGACCAAAATAAGCTGCAACCCTGTGGACCAGCATCCTGTGATATGAGGACATCTGAGGGAACTTTTTATAGGAACTATAGAGAGAGAGAGAGACATATTATATCACATTACAAACATGTTCTATGTATATCTCTAAAGCATGCATGGAATGGTACCTGTTGTCTGTCATAAAGTCAGTCATGTCTTGCTCGAGTTTTAGAAGCATCAGTCTGTCCCTGCAATCAAAAAAAAAAAAAACTGATTCAGCACAAATGGAAGGAGGAGAATGAAGGAATATTTTCAAACTTTTACCCACCTGGGACTGCTTTTCAAAGTAGTGATTAAAAACAACTCCAGATCAATGCCTGTGGAGTCGGTGTACTCCAGATTGGGCTCTAAAAGATACAAGCATGCACAGAATTGCATTTTTCATACGCAAGTTAAAATTAGGACTTTGAATCAAATAAATAAAAATAAATGAATCACCATTTTCTGCAATTAATTGCACGTATTTGCAAATACTATTAAAAGTAATAACTATTTACTACCGTTCAAAGGTCTGGGGTCACTGAATTGTTTTATTTTGAAAGAAATTAAAACTTTTATTCAGTGGGGATGCATACATTTATCATAAGTGACAGTAAAGACATTCAGAATGTTTCAGAAGACTTCTATTTTTTAACACAACATAATTAGAAATGCTTCTTGAGCACTAAATCAGCACATTAGAATGATTTCTGAAGGATCATGTGACCCTGAAGCCTGAAGTAACACAAACATATTTCACAATATTACTGTTTTTACTTTGATCAAATAAACACAGCACTGGTGAGCATAAGAAACTTTTTTCAAAAGCGTTAAAAATCTTACCAACATCAAACTTTTGAACAGTTGTGCATATATCATCAAATTAATTTAGAATCAATACAAAGGAAGTATATTTTAAATTAAAATATCTGCTCATTCCGAAGCTTATTTAAAAAAAAAATTTAATTATATATTTTTTATTATACTTATTTTTTTACACTAAACATCCCACATTCATTTCAGAAATTGATGCCATATTTGTCATCATAGCCCTAGTTAAAATGTGTGTATTTAATGTGCACATATTTTGTGCAAATATGACACACAAATACCTACATGCAATGCAAATTATACCTTTAGATAAACTTGTTTTTTTCGATGTGATGTTTGTTGCCTCTTCCTCCTCATTGCACGCAGGACTGTCACCATGGTTACTAGATACAGTTGTCTTGCTCTCTTTTTCCTAGGACAAGACAGAACAGAACTCCTTCACAAACTCTATCAGTCATTCACTTCAAGCATGTAATAGATGTAACTGCATATTCAGGATTTGGGGACTAAGTATAATGATTGAAGTATATACCATTGGAAACCTCTTATCGTTTAAACACTAACCAAAACAGTGGTTACAGTTTTGATTCACTTACATATGTCCTATCCATCAGGTCTACTAGACTTTTGAAATTAACTTTAAAGGGGTCATATGATGCGATTTCAATTCAAACTTTATGCACCACAAGCTCTTGGTGCATAAAGAAGATCTGTAAAGTTGCAAAGACTAAAGTCTCAAATCCAAAGAGATATTCTTTATAAAAGTTAAGAGTCAACCACGCCTACCTAAAACGGCTCGTTCTAACACGCCCCCACATGTCTACGTCACGATGTGGGAAGATTTGCATAACGCCGCCCAAATGTTCACGCAAAGAAAGAAGGCATAACTTTTATTCTCGCTGTAGTATTGTTGCTGCCGCCATGTCGTGAAGACGCTGTGTTTTGTTGTGAAAGCGAAATGAACTTGAACTTGAACTTTACGCGGCGCGATGCAATGCGTAAAAAGACAGTATAAGTCATTATAATTCGTAATTATGTCCCCACTGGATGCAACAAATGCCTCGTTTATAATGGGTTTTAATGTTTTTGTCTCATCGCTCCGGCCGGACAGGGCATCA
>NW_015632722.1:741804-748899 GCF_001515625.1 Sinocyclocheilus rhinocerous
GACGCGTTTCAGAAAGGCGGGGCATAGAGGAGAAACAATAATGTACAGTATGTGGAAAATAATGTGTTATTTGAACCTTAAACCGCATAAACACATTTCATTACACCAAATACACAAAATAATGTTCTTTTTAGCAACATCATATGACCCCTTTAATGGTAAATGCAAAATTGTAAACGTGTCTTTAGTTTATTAATGATACTTACCTTGCTGTCCTCTTCAGTGGATAAAGACTCATCACACACAGCTGTGCTCCGAACTAATTTTCCTTTGGCCTGTAACACATGCACACATTCATTCAATAACCCCATTCTCCACATCACACAGAAAAAGAAATATTTTTTTTTCTAGAGAAGAGCTTTCTCAGTCCACATTAATGCTACTTTTGTTATTTCAATGATATTATACAGTGTACTGGACACAATAAATATTATTTTTCATATTTTGTCTTTTTTGTATGGTAGTTAAAATACTAAACTGATGCGACATATTGCCAAAAGAAATTGAAATGCTATGTAAATAGCCAATTCCAACTGCCCATGAGCAAAATACATCAATTTATAAATAACATATGTGTAAGATTTCTGACGTTTAAATTGTTATTTATAAATATGATTTTGAACATGTCACTAGTTTCATTTTGTAAATGCAGCCAATAGGAATGGTTTTAATTGTATTGCATTTCTAGATCATTGGATCAACATTACAGGGTGAAAAGTGTAACTATGCTATTTTTAAACTATTTGGACCTGGTCCCAGACTGTCTGAGAGCTGCTAATGTGATTTATATTATGGAGTTGGGTAACTTTGTATTATCAGGGTAGTGAATGCAATGTTTACTAATGGTATTTGGACTGAGACACATAACCGTTAAAGTTAAGCAGTCAGTAGCAAATGACATTTACCCACTGAAGAGAATGATTCAAAAAGCAATATTCTGCTGAGTATAGCCACATCAATCTAGCATAAACGTCTAGCAAGCTAGAAAGGAAAATAAACTCATAAATGAAATGAATGCTCTACAGGGCGGGAGCTTTAATGATTAAATTCAGTTGCAATCCTACCTTCAGTTTCTTTTTGAGTTGTCCATGGTTATCATCTGATTTTGGCTGCTCAAAGGAAAAAAATAAACAGGATAAAAAAAAAATCATAGTAGGAAATGAAGCAAGAAAGAGACTAAAGAGTAAATTGATGGAAGTTGTTGAATCTGTATTATTACCTGGGTGGATTCATGACAGTCCTCTGTGTCTGTGGTACAACATGGAGGTGAAGTCTCTTCCACAGGGCATTTTGGGATATTTTCAGATTCTCCTGTTTCTGACATCTTGAAATTTTCAGATTCAAAGGTCATCAGTCATAGGCCACCATATGTCCCATGACCATCCAAGCCAACTAGTACCAAGACAAGATGTCTTCTTTTCTCTTTTTTTCTTGTTCTGTTCTTCTCTTCTCTTCTCTTGCCAAAACAGATGGCTAGACAGATTCTTATTCAGTCAAGAAGAGGAAAAAAAATCTCTGTGTGAGGTTTTCACTCAGAACAAAAATCCTTTTCAGATCTCTAAACATGTATTTATTCTGAGCACTATACAAGGTTTACTTAAATACTCAGCTGATAGTCAGTGTCAAAAAAGCTCAAATCAGCGATTAAACCTATTAAGCATCCAACCAAGTATCAATAATGAGATATCTTTATTTTTTATTCATTCATGAACTGACCTGCCCGTGCTCAAGCTAAAATTAAATTAACACACAACACAGCTGCATAATTGTGCAGTTAAGAGAGCAAAATAAATAGGCTTATCAATGTTTAAAACTGAGGAGAAAACTACTCCCATTTGTTTTAATGTTGATCTAAAATGCCGTGTGAAATTATATTTTGGTGCAAATTCATCTGTCATTTGGAAGAAAACTAGACAAATTAGACAGATGCCAAAAAGATTGTTTGACATGACACAAAAAAACTACACAAGGTAAATAGAAATATTCACTTTCAACGAGGACAGACATGGTTTGTGCCAAACACATGTTGTGAGGTCAATTATTAGCTGAAACCATCAAAATTCAATTAATAATTAAAAATTAAATGCTCAAAATATAAAAACCAAGAAAATTTAAAAAAGCCAGGTCTCTCCAGCAATATACAGTATGCTGATTTGGATAAAAATACCAATGTGATTTTACAAACATCGATTTGTATGCATGCATTATGTGCAACTTCTTTCATAGCAGGGGCAGGTGCTGTACTGTAAATTACATTCCCAGAATGACAGCTCCCTGAATGGAAAGCACACACACGCCAGCTCTTTTTGGATAGAGTGCATCCTTCATTCTTATGTCATCACTCTCATCATGTTTGAACTTGTCTTCATGTCTGACCACTGAGTCACTGACTCACTTTCACCAGCGTTAAGCCATACGCCTCCACACAGGCAGACACCGCAGTTGCTCTTGGCATCTTCATCAAGGTCTTCTCTGGGTTATCAAACAGGTGGCCTCAAACTTGGATGCTAAATAATTGTGTGATAGAGATGCCATCTAACATGCATCTAACATCTGATGGGCAGCAGCACATTGTTCTGGGTTTTTGGCCACTGATCAATCCTTATGTAAATTTACTATGGTAACCATGGTTTCTGCATAAATATAATACTCAAATACAGGTTCTTTATTGGCATTTCATCATGAAGAACAACCATGGAACCTTTCCATTGCACAAAATGTTCTTTATAGTGGTTCTTTAGAATATTAAAATGTTCTTCACACTAAGATTTTTTTTTTTTTTAAGACCTGTTTACTGAAAGTTTCTTTGGGGGGGTTCTTATATGACATCACTTGTGAATACGTCTTTCTGAAACTTTTATTTTTAACAGTGTAGATAGTCACTAAAGTAAAATCATTCTAAATAAATATTTTATATATCTTTTTTTTATTATGCTGCTATGCTTTGGTGTATATTATTTTATGACATATAATCATAAAATTACCCAAAAATATAGTAAAATATCAACTTATAATTAATAATAATATTAATAATGGATCGTTAGGAGCAATAGAAAACCCGGGGTGGATCTTCAGCGGAGTAATTACAGAACGCTACGAGCAGGGAAGGAAAATCGGTCCGCTCCATTCATAAACAAAGCTCCAATTCGCAGTTCAATCTGTTCTTTGCTGGGCGACACTCAGAACGTGATGCTTTGGCTTCATGTGGAAATAAACGATCTTACTGGCCATTTTATATCAGAAACGTAAGTTATTTGATTTTAACTTAAGTTACTCGTTTACAGAACTGCTGTTTAAAACAACAGTAACGAGAATGTATTTCTTAATTGAACTGTCCTTCTTCAAACAATGCACTAAACTTAGATTTTTATAACAGTAGTCGCTAATATTAAGAAAACGCGGATTATTCTAGTAACAATAGGTGGATTTAATATAGCATTTAGCAGACGTTATGGTTACCATAGTAATTCTTGTGAAGGCAGTGCGTAAATTAAAGCTAAGCTTTGTGCAAAAGTTGCGCGCACATACACACAGACGCGCGCGCTCTGCAGAATAGCGCAATGATCTGTGTACAGAGATTCAATGTGTCCGTCTGCCAGGATGAAGGTGTAGCAGCCGAGATGGGGTTCGGTTTCGACCGCTACGTCGCATTCCGGGCACAGTCTGGCACGGGTTATATTTGGAGCGGCTGTTTGGGGATCTCAGACTGCTGTTACTGACGCACACAGAGACGACGTAGGAGCAGCAGCTGTGCTTTCTAAAAACAAACCCAGATCTCGCTCTACCATTGCTCTTTTGTTAAACGAGCCTGAGCCTTATATTACACTATATAGTTAGCAACAGAATCATTCCTCTTAGAAATAGCGTGAAAATCAAGCGTTCATAAGGTTTGAGTTTGTTTTTGTCAACACAAACTTGTTTGAACTCCAGGAAATGACTGTCAATACCAAAATTAACACTTGACAACACGCCTCACTATAAAGCACAAATATTACGGCATCGAATTGCTTCTAATTAAGAGCAAAAACGTGAGAGACAACCAACTTTACTTACCTTTATGTATGAACAAACAACTGAAATGGGTAGAAATGTGCGCTCGTGCCTCCGGTGAGCTTGTCAAACATCTTCTGTTTCTGACAGCAAAGCGCGCGCAGACTCACGCCACCCGCTTTCAACTCACTCGGTTAAATACGCGCGCGCACTCGTGCGCTCAGCCTCTTCCTGGCACTCACGCTGCGCGCTCACAAATACACACAAGCACCAAGCAAGGCTTTAAGCTATAAATTCTACACACAACACACCCAACTCCAACATTAGTTAGATTAGAGGAAATTAACAACAACAATATAAAAATAGCACGTCTGATACATTGGCACAATTAAAACTGATTCACATAGACTGTCTTAACTTAAATAATGCAACAATTAGGCTATTACAGTTACTATCAGAACTGTAAAATCATAATGGATTAATATGGCGTCTCCACACAGTGTAAGAAGTTTTAAAACATTCATTAATTTACGAATATTGTAATATATTTTGCATGAAAATGATCAAATTTTTAAAGGTATTTATTTATTCAATGTGGAAAATATATCCATGTTTCAGCATCAAGGATACTAAGCTGTTTAATGTTCTCTTCTACAGATAGCCTATACTAACATATTGTGAATTTGTGCAAAAGCACACAAAGAAAACCCACCAAATACTGCAACGAGCACCTGTTAGATGAAAAGATTATGCGACACTCACAATGAGACACACACATACACACACACATATATGGGTGCATATACCGCAACTTCACAGCTGCACGCACCCGGTGCCTCTCTTTCTGCCATATGGCTTCACCGTTTCTGAGAATCAGAAAGATGTTCTTCTATAAAGAAGGCTTATAGAAAGAGAGGGTGAAACAGACTTACCTGATGCTGTCTCCTTAATTAAATGAATACAATTATCTGTGTACAACTCTGGCCAAAAATAACGGAACATTATGTTTTTTTAAGTGTGTTTTGAAGAGTGTTGAACTTGCAATCTCAGCCCAAAGGCCCAGTCTGTCGCTCTCAAACACACACACACACACACACACACACAGGATCATTTGTCCTTATGCCTATGAGAAATCTTAATGCAATATAATATCCCCTCAGTGACCAGTTTGTTGTGTTTTGGCAGTGTGTTCATTTTGTGTGAGATGGTGGGCAGAGCAGCTGCCATTGTGCAGGTTAACAGGACTGAGAGAGATGGTAAGAGACAGTGGGCAGGATTGAAGAGATCGAAAGATTCTACAGAAACATCTATGTTTTTGTATTTGTCTTATAAGAGCCCAATTTTTTATCAACTATTATTAGCCTTCCAGTATTCAGTAAATTATTCAATCATTATTGAATTTACTTAAAGGAATAGTTCACCAAAAATTCACCAAAATTCTGTCATCATTTACTCCCTGTAAACCTACCAACCTATTACCTACCAATTTACAACCTGTATGCATTTTTTTATTCCTGTTGAACACAAAAGAGATATTCTGAACAATGTTTGTAACCAAACAGTTGACGGTACCTACTGACTTCTATAGTATGGAAAAAAATACTGTGGAAATCAGTGGCTACCCTCAACTGTTTGGTTACCAACATTTTCAGAATATCTTCTTTTGTGTTCAGCAGACTATCCCTAATGTGAGAGAGCCAAAGAAACATTAAGCCAAACTTTAACATTTTTCTCTGTAAAAAATTATTGTGATTTTAATGGTAAAAGGCTGTAAAAATGCTACAGTAAAAACCTATTAATTGGTTAACGGTAAGTTCCCCTACTATATACGGTGAAACACTGTAATGGACATTTCATGTAATTTTACAGTAAAATACAGTTTTTGGGAGTGAAAAAGAATGTATAATTTAGAGTGAAAAACGGTAAACTGACATTCCCAGAATTTCACATTTGATGTTTTTTC
Organism: Sinocyclocheilus rhinocerous; assembly: GCF_001515625.1. NCBI lineage: Eukaryota > Metazoa > Chordata > Actinopteri > Cypriniformes > Cyprinidae > Sinocyclocheilus > Sinocyclocheilus rhinocerous. Next base: position 747,758 of record NW_015632722.1, read on the forward strand.
GTTGAAATAATGGTTTCTTCTTAGTTTTTTCCTCATCGGTTATGTTCATTAGGGTTGTATGTTACATCTAATGTTGTTAAATTAATGTTTATTTGCATTATTTGCATTTGTCAAGTGTTACCATGATGATGGATTTGGTTCATCATGTGACTTTCTAATCACCAGCCGTTTTTGATGGTTATATTTATTTTATATATTTACTTTGATTCTTTATTAAGAATCAAGACTGCAAAAAAATATTAGCACTAATATAAATGTATTTTGCATCTGTTTGAATAATTCTGTAAATCTTATCAAGAACAAATAATTCAGGCACTGTAAAACACATGTACAATTAATAGAGACTACATACACCTAAAATTATAGGAGAACTTAAGGTGTGGCCACTCAGTGCCTTTAAAGTATTATAAAGTTCATTGAGTTTCTTGGGCACAGAAGTCTGTTCCTTACATGAAATTCTGCTTTCTAGATGAGCAATTACATTACATAAACATAGATGATAAAATAACTTTGCCATATTCACTACATAAGAATCTTTGACTTGTGCTCTTGAGCAGGGGCATAGCAGCCATTTAAAAGTGTGTGTGTGGGGGTGGGGGTGGGGGGGTGGTACACAGCTGTCAGGTGATGTGACCCTCAAAGGCAAACAAATTATGTATATAATGTACATTCATGTTCATATAATAAATTCTAAAAATAATTTATTAACCTATTTTTGTGATATCATACTCAAATTTGAAAAATAACTGCAGGACTTGGGACTTTGAGACCACTGTGGGCATCTATACGTTATTTTTATGAAATAAAGATATTTTATGCACAATATTTCAGTTACACTACTAAAATATGATAAAGTATGATGAGATAAGTATTCGGCGCAAAACAACTTTGCTTTATTGGGAAAGGATAACGCGAGCAGCACGACGCGACAAAAGACAGCAGAACCCAATAATCAGTTATGTCTCATTTAGCAGATGCTTTTATCCAAAGCGACAAGTAGGAGAGCATTTAACACACACTGGATCCCCGCAATGTGATGAGGTTCTTAACGGGTTCTATTGTCTTTTGTCGCGTCGCATGATCGCATCCAGTGTAGACGCGACGTTACAGTAAGTTAAAGGGGTCATATGATGCGATTTCAA
>NW_015632722.1:753169-754992 GCF_001515625.1 Sinocyclocheilus rhinocerous
TGTTAGGTGTCCCGAATCCCGAGGCGCAAAATCAACGTAAATAAATTAGCCATTTGTTCCTCTTTAAATTCAAAGTAAAATATTGTAGCGAATACACTTTATTTAATTTTCAAAATTATGTTTTATTTGTTATTTTATAATATTGTTTAAATCATCCTGCGGGCCGGATTGGACACCTCTGTGGGCCGTGTTCGGCCCGCGGGCCGTATGTTTGACACCCCTGGTTTAAGGTAACTGCAAAGTGACGAACATGGCTGGGACACAGGGGCGTAGCAGCCATTTTAAAAGTGGGGGGGACAGCTGTCAGGTGATGTGACCCTCAAAGGCAAACAAATTATGTATATAATTTACAAAGTAAGTACATTCATGTTCATATAATAAATTCTAAAAATAATTTTTATCATACTCAAATTTGAAAAATAACTGCAGGACTTGGGACTTTGAGACCACTGTGGGCATCTATACGTTATTTTTATGAAATAAAGATATTTTATGCACAATATTTCAGTTACACTACACTTGAACAATAACTTTTATCTTAATTCTTAACAGCTGGACAAAAAAGTGTCTTTCAGAAAAGACAACAAATGTGTTTAAAGCTTAAAGGGTACAGAACTACAATCAATTTAGTGTGGACATGGTTTGTAAGTATAGTCCCAATTAAGAAAACACTGCCTTAAAATAGTCCTCTTTTTTCAGACATATCTCACCTGAATAGGCTACATGCTGGAGAGGTCGAGCAACTGTCCTCCCCTCTCTCTGTCAGTGACGCGACAACATGCCTTTCCTACAGACCAGTTAACATTTTGGACATGAATTAAAGTACTAAAATGATAAAGTATGATGAGATAAGTATTCGGCGCAAAACAACTTTGCTTTATTGGGAAAGGATAACTCGAGCAGCACGACGCGACAAAAGACAGCAGAACCCAATAATCAGTTATGTCTCATTTAGCAGATGCTTTTATCCAAAGCGACAAGTAGGAGAGCATTTAACACACACTGGATCCCCGCAATGTGATGAGGTTCTTAACGGGTTCTATTGTCTTTTGTCGCGTCGCATGATCGCATCCAGTGTAGACGCGACGTTACAGTAAGTTAAATAATAACATGGAAACTTGATCGCGTGATTCGTGTCATCGCGACATAACACTTACTTACAGTGTGTGTTTGTGTCCTCTGCTTTTTTCTGGGGTGCATTTTACCCCAGACCGCCAAAGAGCAAAGAAGTCAATGAATGAAAGAAATTGCGAGAGCAGCAGGAGATTTGAAGCTCATGGCAGACGCGTCCAAGAGATGATTCGCCTTGTGATTGGCTGAATGTTGGTTCACTCAAATCTTAGTAACAAACAGAGGCGGACAAAGTACTCAACTCCATTACTTGAGTGAAAGTACAGATACCGCTGGTCAAATATTACTCCATTACAAGTAAAAGTTGTAAAGACAGATTGGTAGTGGTCTCACAGCTCTGACAGTGTGTGTACACATCTATGTGTAGCCATTCAATCACATTTGAACAGAGTGGACAGTGAAATCCTGTAAATACAGAGTGATAAGGAAGAAACAAAATCAAACCTGCTTTAAAACCCAGCAACACAACTGTAGGTAGATGTATAACTTTACAACAGAAACACTGCTGTAAAGCAAAACACAAAAAAGCAAAACAGCAAGGCTTATTTGACATCAAAACAAAAATTAAAAAAATGCTGTCTAATCGCTCTCGCTGTTCTTTGATGTCACACACAGAACAGTCTGTGCAGTGCTGCTTCAAGTCCAACACCCATTGTGTTTTATTAGGAAATGCACAACAGTTCTTCTGTGAC
>NW_015632722.1:758075-761200 GCF_001515625.1 Sinocyclocheilus rhinocerous
TTTTTTCAGTTTTATTTAAATTTGTAGTTAAAACAACTAAAAATAAATGTATTTTAAAGTTTAGAATTAGACAGCCTTTGCACACAGGCTTATGCTGAAAACAACAAAATGGAACCTCAAGGTTGATCTAGGAAAATGTGTGCAAATGTATAGGGCCCCATTCCTATGTTTTGCCTGGGGCCCCCAATTCACTAAATCCGCCCCTGCTTGAATATAAATAATGATGTTCTCTTGACAAAAACAATTCACATCCTTAATGAAGGCATCGACTGCATTTATATTGTGTTAAGCACAAAACCGCATATTCCAGATTACAGTGTCTGGTAAAATATCACTAGTGCCTCACACAAATGTATGTGTCAGATATAAAATATGTTAAATAACTTATTAAATTACTTAGTAATTACTGAGTTGTTAAGGTGTTTTTCACTTTAAAATAATGGTCCAGATCACTAGTAGTTCCTGCAGGCTGACAAGGTAACGCTTGAGTAATTAGTGAGAGGCTAATGTATTTTTCACTTTAAAGCTAAAGTGCTACTAAGGAACTACTAGTGATCTGGACCATTATTTTAAAGTGAAAAACACGTTAACCCCTCAGTAATTACTCACAAGTTATTTAACATATTTTATATCTACTGTACAGTCATGCATTTGTGTGAAGCACTAGTGATATTTTACCAGTAGTCTTTTGGAGTGGGATACATTGATACTGAACTGACACGAAGCAGAGATCATAATTGTGAACTAATTCAATCATGAGCTTGTCAGCATCACTTCTTAATTATTAACATTTTTAAGTGAATTTTCATTTTTATTATTATTCTATGTTTAAGTTTGAACATCCATCCTTTGGTAAGAGTAGTAGTCACAATTTCAACCTGTAGCCGACTTATTTGGGGGATATCAAATTCATAAATTAGTTTCCACAAAGAACCCAATTGTTCACTTTTAAGACGTTACTGTTGTGATTAGTAATTAATTGGTTATTCTTTACTAACCCGACCAACCACCCACCCCACCCCTGCTCTTGAGGATGAAAAGTCCTGACATGCACCTGCTGGGAATACACTTGTTCATAATGTCCCAGTATGTCTGGCTACAGTATGAGGTCAATCAATGGTGAGGCACATCAAAGCATTCCTCTTTACTTAACTTGAAAGACATACAGACATACATGCAAATAGAGCCATCTCTTGCACTCTCAGCTTTCACTAATGACTCTTTCTCTTGCGTCATCAGCAATGGATTCATCTCTATGGGTCAAAGGTCAGAAAATTGGCAGTATGTCAACAATGCAGCTACTGTCTCCTAAATACACTGATATTTATATACTTATATACACACACCTGTCTCGCTCAATAAATCTCTCATTATCGCCATGGAACATTTCTCTTACGGTAAACACTCATAGGGAGAATTTCACACCTGCTTTTTGTCAGTTTGATTGGTTGAAGTCAAGAGTTTGGGAAATCAAGCATTAACGGGAAATGAGCTTTCAGTAGGTTGATCATGAATAGCCATGATCCATCTTAAGTTATTTCTGTCCTCTTCAAATATAAACAAAACACTTTTTAACTGGTTCTTATTAGTGGAGCAGAAACATACAGTGCAATCAGTGTTGTCTGATTCAAAAGCAAACGATTAGGAGGTCAATTATAATGAATCACAAACTTCATATGCTCCCATGGAATTTTTTTTAAAAGTAATCATAAGTTGTGAATTTGTAATAATTTTATACATTATTAATAAGAGTTTTACACAAAAAATGTAGTTTACTTCATTTGATTCACTGAGCATTATTGGTTGCAGCTGATAAATAACAATTGAACTGCTTAGTTGTTTTTTAATTTAATTTTTAGTTTTAATAATTTAAAGGAATAGCTGAGAACATTTTTATTTCATATACAAGTAAAGTGGTCATAATAACTGAAACATGCCCAAATGAAGTGGGACTGAATCGGATCAAAATTTTCAAAACTTTTGAAATTCAAACAAATCAGGAGATCTATCAATACCTAACCCAGCCATATCATCAAACTAGATTGTGATGCAAAACTATTTCCGGAAGTGAAGGGCATTTGAATGCTTGTCAGTACGAGCCAACAGCTGAGGAGGCATGACGCCAATGGCTTTAATTACATTATCTAATATGTGTATGAGGCTCATAAAGGTTTTGACTGTAGTTACAGTCACGTATTCTCTTTTACACACACAATATGCTTTTGCACTTAATAAGGTGACAAAGGAGTTACGTCATTATCCTAAAATTCATTGTTGAAAGCAAATGACACTTGTCAAAACAACAATGCACAGCTCAAGTGCATGTGAACAGAGTTTTTGTTATGGCCTAAAGAAAACATCCTTACATAATCAAAACACTCTGATACCTCGATAAACATTCATCTATCCACATGCGAAAAAAACCCCATCCTCTTCCATCTGTATCCATGGAGACAGTCGGTTCAGCATGGCTCTTTCAAGACAAAAATAGCATGGCAATAATTATCGAACAAACACATTTGAATTCATGTGTGGTGACACTCTTGCAGCCAAATGCAGCCTTAATCTGAACTCAATCTGCTCAGCTGTTGGATTTGGCACTGGATGAACGCAAAACAATGTGGAAAGTCATTGACAATGACCAAAAATTCTGAAAGTATGCCCACAGGTTAAAAGTACCATGTATAGAAAGGGAATAAAAAGACCCTCTTTAATATCAGAGAGGTTTTAATCACATGAAAACAACAGAAACACAAAAATTAATTATTTTAGTGACAAATCCATTCTCTAAGCTGTATAACTCTTCCTTTTCCCGAAGCGATGATTGTAGACTGAACAGAAGGAGGTATAATGGTACAACTAGGGTTACAGTAAGATAGAACCACGGTCTTTCTTCCAGCGATTAAATCATCATCAAGTTAAGAAATCAACAGCTCTTGCATTAGATTATATGTCAGTATTCATTACAAAAATAAGATATAAGCAGTGGCAGGCAGCCAGCAGCTTCACTTTGGGCTAGAGGGTAAGAGAGAGAGAGAGAGAGAGAGAGACAGATAGAGAGAAACAGAGATCAGATCTTCCCTTGACGAGCACACCTGCTTTGTGAACCTTGGCTTGTGTTCTAA